>NW_020209279.1:0-173817 GCF_003025095.1 Trichoderma harzianum CBS 226.95
TTTTTTAATTTATAAATTAAAAAAGTAATAGTATTATTTTAATTTATAAAGTAAAAAGCTAAATATATTAATATATTTTTTTAATTTATAAATTAAAAAAGTAATAGTAATAAAATACTAATACTTAAGGTAAAAGTAGTAGAATATTATTTAAACTAATATTTTTTTTAATTAATTAAATAAAGTTAAAAGTTATACTTATATAAAATTATACCTATATAATAAAAATATTATACTCCTTTATTAATTACCTAAAATAATAATATAATTACTTAGTTTAAGGAATAAAGTAATACTTTTTTTTAGAAACTATAAGGACTTTTTTTTAAAAAAAATATATTATTTTATAATTATTAATAACTATAATTTACTAATATTAAAAAATCTTTATATAATATTATTATACTTATAATATTACTTTATTAAGTAAACTTTATAAATATATATAATTTATATTAGTTAATAAAACATAAATATAGAAAAAACCTAAGTTTAATTAATAGTAAGAATTTATATAATTATAAACTAAGTAATTATATAGCTAAGAAAAGCAAAAGACAAAAATAAAAAAAGTACATAAGGGGATATATAGAGCTATTAATAAACAATATATAAGAAGTAATTAGAAAAGCAGAAAGCAATGCCTAGCTTTTTAAAGCATACTTAGTTAAGAAGAATTTAAGTAAGAGGTGATTCTCCATGAGTATAATATATATACTAACTACCTATCTTAGGTTCTCTAGGAGGTTGCAGCAGCTCAGCAACCCATCATAATATCTGGTTCAACGGAGGTTGATGGGCATATGTTTTATACTGGACTAAAGCAACTGGAACCTTCTTTAGAGACTCAGCCGGATTTACAATTCTTGATATGTCCTTCCAATTATCTTATACAACATACTCTCTTTCTATCCAAGGATATGTCAACCAAGACTAGCAACTTTTCGATTAATATACGGATTTTAGGCGAACTGCTCGATATGTGCTACATCCGAGAGGCGTCTGACCGCCGTGATAAAGTCCTTGCTCTCCTGGGCATGGCCTCTGCGGCCTCTGATAACTATAGCATCAATGCTTTATCTGCTCACTGTGAAATTACTGAGGAAGCGCTTCTCAAACAAGTTATTACGTTTATTTTAAATAGGCTTGAAATTTTAATAACTTGGAATAATAAAGAGATAGATATAAGCAAGAATAAAGGCTGCATTCCATGTTCTCAGAGCAGTGTCTTCAGTGAAAAGCGCTGGCATCTGGGACACAAGCAAGAAATAAGCATCACTTTGACAACTGGTACGCGGATGGAAGGAGAGGGCGCTTACTGGCCAGCACTTTTAGACTCAGTGGATATGACCTCGTGACTTTCTCCTTTTCTTGGATTTGGGGTCAATCATTGACGAATTCGACGGATGACAGAAACCACATGAAGTAATCTTTATGGATAGTCAAGCACCACAGTATGCAAAGGCGCAGCTTGGGACTGATCTAATCAAAAGATTATGGCTTATGAACATCGGGTTAATATTACACGACCGTACAGAGTTCGAGAAAGTAAATGTGTAGATTCGAAAAGAATGGAGAGCTGTTATGCAGAATACCAGAACAACTACCCAACTATTTCGGTGGCTACAAAAGACCTAGCACTCATTTATGAGGGCCTAGGGCTTAATAGTGAGAAGAAACAAATATTGACAAGCTTATTCAGTGGAACAAGAGAGTATGTCCAACTCAACGAAGAATGCTCGAAACGTCTTGCGGGATCATTTGATTGTGAAGTGCTGGCACCTTTCTTCAACAGGGCCCGTGATAACATTGAAGATACAAATGACAGAAGCTATTGTTGAAGCAGCGGCTTCACATGCAAAGTCTAATATCATAAAGCTTATAATTGGCCGACAAAGCAATAAACCGCCTGTAAAAACAAAGGCAATGATAAATGCAGCTGCAAATGTGCAATATGGACCAGAAATATGCAAGCTAATCCTCGGCGACGAAGTTGAGATTACACAGGATGTAATAAGAATAGCATACCAAAATCGATTTAACGGCGATGAAGTCCTAACAGAGTTATTTTCGCAACAAGATCATAGATTGTCATTTTTACAAGGTACAGAGAAGTTATTTGCTCCATGCAGATATGGGAGTTTAGGGGATTTGGTGGGACAATGTTTTATTTGGAAAATGGAAAAAAAGGAATTTAAATTAAAGAAACAGTTTTTTATTATGATATCGATCTTTAAATGGATAAATGGCGAAAGTTATAATTATTATTTAATTAATACGATAATCTCTCTGCCAGTAGTTGTCGATTCTAAACCCATCACTCATAATTTTTCTCTATTAGTAAAGAAGAAAAATTGGCAAACTCGAAGTGGTTACCGTTGTTGTTATTATCCTCCTTAGTTCACTCAGGGCGTGTTTCATTGTTAATTTTTTTCAACACCAGCCCGTCACTCTCGGAACTCATGTGTTTTTGCTGACTGTTACTTATATCGCTCCGATATCCCTACTTCAGAAGACAAACTTCTGAGGTCCCTACATCTAGTTCCGCAACTTTTTGTTGGAAAGTGGAATCGCAAGAATAATCCCTTATGGGCTCATAGGAAAATGGGCATCCTCACGCTGAAATCGCATGTAACTGTCTGCGTTTGCGGGATACCTAGGGCAAGATGCTTGTGAGATGTTGTCCCCTGTAATGTTGACGGAGAAGATAATCCGTACGCTTTCCTCTGAGCTTTACTTTTACTATCTCTACTGTGTCAACCATTTTCAACAGGCAAGATGGAAGCTTCTTGGAAAATATAAATCCGTGAAGTATTACAGTACAATTTCCTGAAGGGCTGGATGCACTTTGACTCGTGAGGGGATGCTTGGGAGTTGTCGACGTTATCAACACCATGGGACCAATTACAAAGGAAGATCGTAGGCAAAAATCTCCTGCCTATGACGGAACTTGCTGACTTTGTTTAGAGCAGCCACAAGCAAGCTTGATGCCGTCTGTATTTTGGAATGATGCTCGTTGCTCTATCATTTGGGGCTTCTCCCGCAACGAATGGTGATCGTTTCAAATATATTCTTCTCTGCAAACCTTTGCATCGGAGGAGCACGAGCAGAGTACGCCTTATCTTTCAAGATTAGCTAACTCTTTAGCTGCCCTTCCATCCAAAAACTGCCCCAGCCTGGGGTTCATGTGTGGAAACTCTACACGATCATGAGGGCACGAGGGCTCAATGGTGTCTATTGCGTATTCCCACATGACCCAAAACCTTCAATCTCCGGATTCGCGGATACAGCAACTCGACTCTGGCTCGCCCAAAGCGGATATATCTTCAGGGGCTGAGAGAACATGGCTGGAGGTTGTTATGGATTTATTCTCATAAATTTCACTTCACATAACATTCAGCTCATGCGACAACACAATAAACATTTGGGGTATTGACACACCTAGCTGCGTACGTATTCTCGAAGGTGACTGTGACAGCGTTAAGTCAGAAGCTTCTCTGCATGACTGTATAACTATCGTGTCTAGAAACAATGGTGAAGACGATCCATGTGTAGGATATACCTATGGATGGGTGTCTGCAGCAGCTGATGGATCATGGTCAGTCAAGTCTGGCCATGGATATCTCGTCCAATTCTGTCCTTGCAATTTACGCCCCTTCCGAGGGTTTCTGAATTCAAGACTTTAAACGCAGTCACCTGCAAAGGGAGTCTTGCACATAGCAGTGACACCTATTCTGCTACTGTTTCGCTGTGTAACGGTGTCTTGTCTAGTTTGTTAATACCGGCGAGTGCTTTCATGGGCCCCAAGTTCATAAAATCTCCGGTCTCGATAGACTAGATGACGAGGACTGGTCATTTTCACGAATCTCGTCGCTTGATGCGCGCCACCGGCTAGTAACATTCATCTTTGGTGAGTATAGCATTCTTTGGGTTATGTATGGCGTTGTCAAACTTATCTCCTTGTCTCCAGGGTCCGCTCTTATATATTGTGTATAAAGCGTGGGATCTTGGCTAGAAATCATCCGTGTGAAATCTAGATACTAGATTCTCTGCCGGAATAATAGCAATGTCTTCTCAAAAAGCATAGATCAGTATCTTTTGGTAACCGCTTATGGCCAATCCATTCAAGATGCTATCTAGTACACATTTCACAGGTTGCTGCGTCAGTAGAAGACGCTGCGCCCAAGTTAGGCGAATTCATGTAATAAAATCACATCAAGTGAAATCCTCAAAGATGCCTACTATTCGCTAACATTTTTGGAAAATGAAATGTCCTCGTCTCTCTTTGTTGTGGGTTCAAGACGCACAATTGACGTTTTACAGGTAAGCCCGCTCTACCGTGGAGGGACCAAACAATTGTTTTAACCATTTCTAGCCAATAGTGAAGTAATACGTCTAATTTTGTTTTATTTTATTTATTCTCATTTTATTTTCAGCATCTCTCTTAAATCCCTTTATCCCCCTTTTGTCGTGCAACAACCCCCCGTGTTCAATTACCACATGCAGCTAATCCGAGGCTTCTTGTCTACCCCACGGAAGTGGGACACCTTCTTTCCCCATCCCGCCGCAAACCGTTTGGCGGGGTTGCGAAATCAGCCCCTCTCGGTAGCGATTCCGCCGAACCAGATGGAACTGTGAGGATCAACGCTACCTTGCCTCGCCGTCCAATGTACAGGTCTCTGGTAGCACTTGTTCCAAATCTAACCAGCAAATTCCAGCAAAGGCTGTCCTCTCAATCCATCCGCCGTCTCTCAACCGCAGCTATGGTGAAAGCCAATACGACGGAGAGGCTTGCTCAGCTCAGAGCTCTGATGAAGGAGCACAACGTCCAAGTATATGGTAAAGAGATGCGCCGTACATTTGCACATTACCACACGAACTAACGTTTATATCTTTGCAGTCGTGCCCTCAGAAGATAGCCACAGTTCCGAATACATTGCCTCCTGCGACGCCCGGCGAGAGTTCATCAGCGGCTTCACTGGTTCTGCCGGCTGCGCGGTCATCACGGAAACAGCTGCGGCCCTTGCGACGGATGGCCGTTACTTCAACCAGGCTGCTCAGCAACTAGATGACAACTGGACGCTGTTGAAGCAGGGCCTCCAGGATGTCCCTACATGGCAAGAATGGGCTGCTGAGCAGTCCGCCGGAGGCAAGAAGGTTGCCGTCGACTCGACCTTGATCACAGGCTCTGCAGCAAAGAAGCTCGCAGAGAAAATCCGCAAGAGCGGCGGGTCTGACTTGGTTCCCCTTGACGTCAACTTGGTGGATGCGGTCTGGGGCGGAGAGAGGCCCGCGCGACCTCAGCAGCGCATCACCGTGCTATCTGAGAAGTTCGCTGGCAAATCAGTACAGGCCAAGCTATCCGACCTCATTTCCGAGCTTGAGAAGAAGAAATCGCCCGGAGTGTTCATTTCGATGCTTGATGAGGTAGCGTGGCTGTTTAACTTGCGCGGCAACGATATCCCTTACAACCCCGTCTTCTTCTCGTACGCGGTTATCACGCCAAAGGGGGCAGCATTGTACGTGGACGAGTCTAAGCTGGATGAAGAGTGTCGTGAGCACTTGGCTAAATTCGACGTTGCCATCAAGCCATACGACGCCTTCTTCCGCGATGCGGAACAGCTTCACCAGCAGTTTGTTGCCTCTACTCAGGGCGCGGAGAGCGGTAACGCAGGCAGCTTCCTCATGTCTAATAAGGGCTCTTGGGCTTTGAAGAGAGCACTGGGTGGTGACTCAGGAGTTGAAGAGATCCGCAGCCCAGTTGGGGATTCCAAAGCAGTCAAGAATGAGACCGAAATGGAGGGAATGCGAGCGTGCCACATCCGAGACGGTGCTGCTCTGATTGAGTATTTCGCATGGCTCGAGGACCAGCTCATCAACAAAAAGGCTGTGCTTGACGAAGTAGAGGCTGCTGACAAATTGGAAGCATTGCGATCCAAGCATGAGCACTTTGTCGGACTATCATTCCCGACCATCTCATCAACTGGTGCAAAGTGAGTTTACCATTCTCTTTGTATCACTTTTAGGATATCCCCAGCAGTAGTCATATACTGACAAACGTATATAGCGCGGCTGTTATTCATTATGGCCCCGAACGTGGAAATTGCGCTACCATTGACCCAAATGCCATCTACCTATGCGATTCAGGAGCGCAGTTTTTGGACGGCACAACTGATACGACACGGACGCTGCATTTTGGAGAGCCTACAGATGCCGAGAGAGAGGCTTACACACTAGTTCTAAAGGGTAACATTGCCTTGGATCTAGCCGTCTTCCCCAAGGGAACGACTGGGTTTGCTCTTGATTCTCTAGCTAGGCAGCATCTCTGGGTAAGTTGACAGATTCTAGCAAGTATTCGCTCTACTAACTTGCAGCAGAGTACTGGATTAGACTATCGACATGGTACCGGCCATGGCGTTGGATCTTTCTTGAATGTCCACGAGGGCCCCATCGGTATTGGAACCCGAATTCAGTACACTGAAGTTCCATTGGCTCCTGGAAATGTCATTTCAAACGAACCAGGATATTATGAAGATGGCCGTTTCGGAATTCGAATCGAAAACATCGTCATGGTCAAGGAGGTTAAGACAAAGTATTCCTTCGGCGACAAGCCATTCCTAGGGTTTGAGCATGTGACCATGGTCCCCTACTGCAGGAATCTGATAGACGAGAGCATGCTCACGGCCGCTGAGAAGGCATGGTTGAATGCGTCTAACGCAGAAATATTGGAGAAGACCAAGGGGTTCTTCGAGGATGATGCTCTTACGACAGCGTGGTTGACAAGGGAAACCCGGCACATTGATTAGGAGTAGTCCTCTTAAAACAGTCAAAGAGATGAGAGAGAAAAAAAAAATAAGAAACAAAAGGAACTTTCATCTTAGAGGCGTACAAATGCCGCCAAGATGAAGGTTAAGCCGAAAGATGCTACAAACCAGCCATTTCCTGTGCCATATTTCAAGAGGGGGATCTTATCCGTAAGAAGCTTGTGAGAGTGAACAATGCTCGGTAGGCCTAGCCCATATGAGGAGGCGAGCTTGATTGTGTTAAAACATTGTCAAGGAAGACACTAGGCGTAGGAGTTGTGACAGTCACGTAAGCACTTACATGGTAAAATGCCGCCATCACTCCACCAATGAATACAAGGGTACGGGAGAAGAAAGAAACGAGGAGACCGGTACCGAATCCTAAGTGACGGCATGAGAATCAATTCGTTCTTCGTTGAGAGTGGCGAATAACAATAGCCGAGTGGAAAGTCTGCATTAGATGGTTTACTGACCGACAATGCTGCCAGCGGATATCTGCCGGATGATGCGAGGCGAGAGTAATGGCTCTGAAGGATTGGCTGCGGGCTGACTCGCCGGGGGAGGCGACTTTTGGTTTTGGCGGGAGTCGAAGCGAACGGGGGAATTGGTTGCAAAGGCTCCGTAACAGACGCCGGTGCTGATGGTTCCAAGGAGGAGCCTCCTGGAATAGCGGAGAGCGGGAAGTTGCCTTGTGATCATGTTTGAACGAGAACGACGGTTGAGTTTGTGTTGGTTGTTGAAGAAGGTAAGGCAGTCCACTTTGTATTCTGACTGAGTCCAAGTTAGGTCAGCTCAAGTCCCATTGGTGGATCACTTGTCAGAACCTGGTACCAGGTGAGAGCTTAGGTCCCCTCTAGAGTATGACGTATTTTCTGAAGGAGGGGCTTGCGTGGGGTCAGTCAGAATCCTAGACAGTTCCTGGATGATAACATAATCGGACACTTGAACCACAATTGGGACGAAGCTACTCTGTATGCAGCGCAAGAATCCAATCATGTTACATGGATTTAGAAGCGCCAGTTTCTGCACATTTGAAGCTAGATTTCGCCATTCCGGTCCCCCAACAGTTGATGCAGCTCCATATAGTTTCCCAGTATTTGATACCTGTTCATCTCGCCCTTAGCATGTGATTGATTAGTCTTCACAGCCAGGGCCTGCTCCGCCGCCCACTGTCAAGAACACCGATAGTTGGATGTTGGACCACTCTAGGGCTTATTTCTCCTCTTTTTCCTTTTGCAACAGAAATCCCAATCATCACGGCAAAAAGAGTACATGTAGTGTGATTTGAAGCTCAACAGATGTACTTGCTGAAATGTACCTGTAAGCTTGCCTCTTGGGGGGCGCGCGTTGGCTGGTGGGGCGCTCTGATTCGATGATTCCGTCCTTAAATAATTGACGTTGTTTTTTCGCCATGACATGACGCTGCAATCTTTCAACCTCCCAGAAACCCCTCATAAACGTAGACAAAAAGCCCAGCCGTTCAAGATGAAGGCCTACATGTACGACAACCTGCCGGTAAGCCTCCCAACCAGCCGGTCTCGTCGCTGTGCGGCTCTGTTGCTAACGCGGGCATCGCAACTGCAAAGGGCGACCAGCGTCTGCCTCACGATTCCGGCCGTGAGGTGACTGCGGATGCGCTGGCCAACCTGGGCGTGCTGTACCACCACCTGCCCGCGACCAGCGAGGTGGACGTCCTGGCTGCCAACCGCGGCTACAAGAACCGCGACGAGATTGTCGTGTCGCCGGAGAAGATGGGCGACGTGTACGAGGACAAGGTCAAGATGTTCTTCAACGAGCACCTGCACGAGGACGAGGAGATTCGCTACATCCGCGGCGGCCAGGGCTACTTTGACGTGCGCAACCAGGGCGACGAGTGGGTGCGCATTCAGCTGGAAAAGGACGACCTCATCATCCTTCCCGCGGGCATCTTTCACCGGTTTACTACTGATGAGTCCAACGTGAGAAATTTTCTTTCTTTTCTTCTTACTTCTTTTAAAGTTCTCTTCCTCTGTCTTTCATCTCATATGCCGTGTTTCGTTTATTACTCATCAACCAAACCATCAACACCAACTAACCCGCTGTCTATTGATTAGTATGTGCATGCCATGAGACTCTTCAAGGATGAGCCAAAGTGGACTCCTCTGAACCGTGCTCCGGAGCTGGACGGCAACGAAATTCGTAAGGAGTATGTCAGCCAGTATCTCAACTAAGAAAGGCCGGTTCGGGGTAGCCGAGAAAAGAATGAACGTAAAAAAAAAAAAAAGCCACATAAAATAAATAGCACTGGGTAGTTTAGCATCTTAGCTGTCAGATGAAAGAAATATGAAGCCATTTACTGAGTCATTACTTGAAACATGAAAAAAGAATCAATGTGAAACGCCATCATCCTAAAGCACTAAATAAACTAAACATGTCACCAAGGAGCTGCCTTGTAAACTTAGCAAGATTCCTCAACACCATGTCGTTTGGTGGCAACAAGGCCGAAGCAACGGCTAACCCGGAGGAACGAAAAAAAAAAAAAAAAAAAAGGCTGAACTGACTGACGACGGACCTGTTCGGATGGAACCTAATCAATAGCCCCCCTTGGCGGTGTGTCTTATAAAACAGACAAGGCTGCATCGGCATCTCGCCTTTCCCTTCAGCTCAACGCCTCGAGAAATGACACTTTCGCTATTCACACAGTATCGCCCGACGTCTATGCCTTGTTCCGGCGAGACGCGGCTGCTGCACTGCCAAGAGGCGTAGAGAACTCAGACTCAAACCTGCTTCAAAAGCCTTGAGGGGGGAAGAATATTGGGATTGTGTCGAAAGAGATCATGGAGAACCGCAGCGAGTCGGGCGAAGCGTCGCGTCCGCGACTGCAGCTGCCGGCGAGCTGCGATCCGCATGTGCCCAACGGGCCGACAAAGCAGCTGGTTTGGATTGTTTGTCCTTCCTTTCTCTCCCTTTGTATCAAAATTACAAAACAATCTTCTCTTCAAAATTGAAATTCCCCCCAAAATGACTGATTCGTCGTGATTCTCAATTCAGATCTTTGGCGGCACCGGTCACATGGGCCGGTCGCTGGTCAAATCCGCCCTCTCGCACGGCGATCTCGTCTGCTCCGTCGGCCGCGTCTTCGAGTCGCGGCCCGAGGACATGCAGGGCATCCACGAGAACTGCCTGGGCCTGCTGTGCGACGTGCGCTCGCGCGAGTCCGTCAACCGCGTCTTCCGGCAGGTCATGGACCGCTTCGGCCGCGTCGACGTCGTGGCCAACTGCTCGGGCTACGGCGTCATCGGCGCCTGCGAGGACCAGGACGAGCACGACCTGCGCAACCAGTTTGAGACAAACTTCATGGGCACGCTGCACATCATCCACGCCACGCTGCCCTACTTCCGTCGCCAGCAGGCCGGCCGCTACCTCATCTTCAGCTCAACGTCCGGCGCCCTGGGAGTCCCCGGATTAGGGCCCTATTGCGCCTCCAAGTATGCCGTCGAGGGCCTCATCGAGGCGCTGCTGTACGAGACGGACGCCTTCCACGTCAAGGCGACGCTGATCGAGCCCGGCCTGGTGCGCCGCGACGAGCCCGACTCGGACACCAACCCGCTGCCGACCTGGGGCCATTTCTTCATCAAGCCGCCCAGCGAGCATTATTCGACCTCGACATCGCCGGCCCTCCACGCAAAGCGCATGGTGCAGTGGCTGGGCGATCGCCAGCCCACCAGCGCCGTCAAATGTGCTGAATTGGTCTGGCAGCTGGGCCACTGCTCATATCCGCCATTGCGGCTGCTGCTGGGCAGCTACGCCATTGAGAGTATTAGAGACCGCATGCGATCCATTACCGAGGAGCTCGAGGACTGGAAGCACCTCAATTTTGCGACGGTGCCGGACTCGGATCAGGGCAACGACGAGATGGAAGTCACTGCTGACTCTTCTGCAGCTGGGTGAAGGCGCAAGTTTATGAGTCTTTCTGTCTATCTTTACACGGTGTTCTTCATTTTCTTTGGAGTCTGGATTCTGGATTGCAGGTTTTATTTCACTTTGCTTCACTTTGCTTTGCTTCTCTTATCAAAAAATAGTCTTGTCTACCTTACCTTGTATATAACAACTGTAACTGTATACCCTCTCACAACTGCTCGTACCTACATAGCAATTGAAGCACCAAAACAGGTACCCAATTTAAACAATTTTAGCACCCGTTTAAGCCAGCAGAATGCTGTAGCTTAAACTCACTAGCGCCGATACGGAAATTCTGCTCCCGAAATCATGCAACGCCTGAAACTTTTTTTCCACTTCAGTCCATTCATTCATTCTGTTTGCTGCCAATGAGATGAAATAGAGGCAACTAACAGAGAAAGAAGAAAAAAGGAAAAAGAAAAAAAAGAGAAAAAAAGAAAAAAAAGAATTGAGTTACTGGCGGCATAGATGCAACGACTCACCGGAGCAAAGCCATCTTCTCTACGGCCTCGCGTCGTCTTCTCCGGCATCCAGCCCACCGGAGTGCCGCATCTGGGCAACTATGTCGGAGCTCTGAGGCAATGGGTCAATCTGCAGCGCGACGAGCAACCCTCGACCAAGCTGATCTACTCCATCGTTGACCTCCATGCCATCACCGTGCCGCAGAAGCCCGAGACGCTGAGGCAGCGCAAGAGAGAAGTCCTGGCCGCCCTCCTTGCCATTGGCCTGGATCCCGAGCGATGCACCATCTTCTACCAGTCTTCCGTTGGTTTTTCTTTTCCTCCCCTGAGCCCAAAGCGTTGCCGTGAATCATAAAATAACGTTTGCCTGTAGGTGCCGGCTCATTCTGAGCTCATGTGGATTCTTGCTTGTACTGCCTCTGTAGGATATCTATCGAGAATGACACAGTGGAAGGTATATAGAAACTCAAACTGGCCTTCAAACAAAGTTCCCTGTTGACATTGAACCCGCCTCAGAGCAAACTCAGCCTGGCCTCATCCTCAACGCTGGAAAATAAGTCTGTCGGCTCCCGGCTGAAGCTAGGCTTATTCTCGTACCCCGTGCTGCAGGCCGCCGACATCCTCGTCCATCGGTAAGCCTGGCAATATATGTCTCTTCCAGATCAGATCAAAACAATTGCTGATGCGTTTTACCCCAAGGGCAACTCATGTGCCCGTCGGCCATGACCAGCAGCAACACCTGGAGTTTGCGCGTGAATGTGTCACAAACTTTAACCATGCGTACGGAAACCATCTCGTCCACCCGGAAACCATCGTCTGTATGCTTGATGCCCATCACCCCTTTCCCCTTAAGCTACAGCCAGCTTACTGAAAAAACAGCCCCTGCCCAACGCATCATGTCCTTGACGGAACCCACAAGTAAAATGTCCAAATCTCACGAAGCACAGCGGTCCAGAATCTTAATCACCGATTCGCCGCAGGACATTCGCTCCAAGATTGCCACCGCCCTGACAGACTCAACCCCAGGAATCTCCTATGATCCCGCTACACGCCCAGGTATCTCCAACTTGCTGGAAATATTCTCAGTCTTTGATACAGAAAGGCGCAGTCCGGCTCAGTTAGCTGAAGCATATGCTGATGCATCACCCAAAATCTTTAAAGAAGCAGTCGCAGATGCACTGTTGACTGGATTACAAGGCATTCGGGACCGATATCTCGATCTAAGTGCAAACGATTCGTACCTTGACAAGATAGAGCAACACGGAGCACGCAAAGCCCAGGAAAGTGCAAAGGAAACGATGGAGATCGTGAAAACTGCAGTTGGGCTGTAAAAAAGTCTTTCGTGGGCATCAGCGTCTTGAACTTTTGCACGTCATATATCCTTGTCCGTTAGTTGTAAGACCACCCTGTATAGTATAGGCATGTATGAGTATGATGATAGCAGTCGCCAATATTGATTTGGCCAGCCACACTCGGCACAGAACATAACATGGGGGTAAACATGTGATTGCATATCTATGGTATTGTGTATCTTTTGCTTCTCTTTCTATCCTGTCACGGAATCATGGCCAACCCAGGCCATTGTCGATTTATGATGCGTATGCAAAGTTGGCACCCCTCGCGGATAACCAGAAATCTCTGACGACCTGATTTGTCGTTCGAGAACCTCTAAGACTACAGATGAGTTAGCACAGCCGTTATGCATTGAATCTCATAAGGTAATATACCTGATTATTTTCTTCACAAAGAGCGACTTTTGCTCTGCAGAAACCTTTTCGCTCGGGAATGAAGGATGTTCCAGCCCGGACTGCAGCCAGTCTTTTGCCATTGGGTATCTGGTCACAAGCTTCCTCAAGGGTTCGCACAGTCGATCCAGCTCACTACGTAGGGCATTACCTCCAATGTTTCGGGCAAGGGATTGGCCAAGCAATGGCCCTAGAGTGTCCATAGCCCTCTGGAAAGTGTTCTGAAGCTCTTCTTCATCTCCTCGCGTGCCGACAAACGCAGTCTATCAACGTGTTAGTAAGCTGCAAGACGCCAGAATCATGCATGCCAGCGGGCTTCCAATAATTGCTTACCCAAAATTCAGCGGCAGCTGCCTTGGGCAACGGCTCCTTTCCATCCAAAACTTGCAATGTGAATAGGAAAAAGAACTCGATTGCGTCTGATGGTTGGAGCCCGATAAAAGTGCCAGGGCTCCTTGTCAGCAATCGGCTCACGAGATCAATGCCGTTCTGCACAAGTTCAGGCTCTGATCCAGGCTCTGCTCTTACATGTTAATACAGGGCGCTGTCATTTCGAGGTTAAATTAATGGAGCCTCTTACCGGGAAGCTGTTTTAGCAGCCCAATTACCCAAACGAGGACCTCTGAGAGTATCTTGTGATACTGGCCTATCGTGTGAGGAGAGAGGGAACTAACAAACGAACACGCCATGCTGACAATAATGCCAATTCTAGGTGTGTCTTTTGAATGTCCCACCAGAAAAGCTACTATATCATCAGGGGTGAGAACGAACGGCCCCGGCTCGGTTTCGGAGAAGCCGCTGCGAAGAACGCTGCATATTAGCTCCGTGACTTCTGAACTTCCCTTGAATACGTTCTGGATCTCGACGATGATGCCTATAACTTGTTTCTGCAGCTCAACCAGTTTAGGCGTCTGTACCTTCTGAGGTGAAACAGCCTCGAGATCAATAGAGAATTCCGGGGGTGACTGTAGGCCCTTTCCCATGCTTGCTAGACACCTCAGGGCCCTCAGAGCAATATGCAAGCCAATGTGCTCTTGAGGGGCGATATCAGGGCAAGGCATCTCCATTTGATGCGGCAATGCTTCATCATTGGTGATATTCAACAGTGTCATGGATTTTTGCACATCGTCTTGTATGAAAGCAAGTAGCCCTGAACAAGCGGCATACCTCTCGTCGTCTTCTGGATTAGCTTGAGCAATGGACGCAAGCGCACCAACAATCTTTTCACGAGAAATGCAATCAAGTGACGCTGTAGCAACCAACTTCTGATACTCGGCTAGTAGATTGTCCATTTCGGGATAGAGATGTAACCGACAAGATGAGCAGAGCCGATGGATGGACTTGGATGCTGGCAAGGCCATTGAGTGATCTGACACCTCTTTGAATAGAAGACTGAGCGCAGTTGGAAGAAGGTGGGTGTTTCTTTCAAAGTATTCTGTGTACTGCTCTATCAGGGTGAGGCAAGTCTGCCTTACTCGAGCCGGTATGTTTTTCTGACCACTTCGAAGTACTGAAAACAGTGGTGATGCAAAGACAGCAGCAAGGGAGCTATCACAGCGCGGGTCTTCTTGACTGCAGTCTGCCAAGCCTCCCAGGCAGAATATAGCCGACTCCAATTCCAGCCAGGAGGAATTTGCCAAGGTGGATAGTATCAATGATGAAAAAGTCTCGACAAGTTTCGGTCCAATCAAGACGTAGACGGCTTGTAGGAAATCCACCACATCTTTTCTGGCATCGTTGAACCCAACGCGATCAACCGAGTCCCATGAGTGAAATTCATCTGCTGGTGGATAGATGATCTTCTTCCATGCGTGTGACGTTGCTTGAAAGATGTATGGGATCATGATCGTGGTTAGTGAACTTGCCGAGGTTGATTCCATCTCCATATCTGACACAAATTCCGTGAATGTCGACCAAAACTCAATGGCGGGAACGAAAATCTTGTTCTCAGCAACGGGGTAGCCATCGGCCGCAAGCAGGCCGCATAATCTGGAGAGTATATTTCGGTTTTGGTCGTTGTCGTCTTGAATGAGAATTTGTATCCTGGCTTCACCAAAGGCGAGAAGCACGTATCCGAGCTGTGTTGCTTCAAAATCACCGTCACCTTGGATTAACTGGTCGTAAAGATTATGAAACCACGCCGTATCGAGGACGTTGGAAAGCGCCGTGTAGTGCTGTTCGGTGAAAAGAGAAGGCCAATTGAAGAGCACATCGATAAGTAGTTCCGCGGCTGCATTGTACAAGTCTTCCACCATCAGCGCGTTGATGGAGCCTCCGATAAGGGGACGCAGAGAGTCGGCAATGTAACTGTTTCGTGCTGATGTCTTTTGAGCAAAGTTCACCCAGGACTAGGAGACAGACATCTATTAGCTTCCCTGCATCGTTTGGTACGCTTAACCAGACATGTGGCCACCCACCTGAAGACACCTCAGCGCATCTTGTTTGACCTCCGGAGAAGTACCATCTCGGTTCATGCACATGGTGATGAGCGTTACAGAATCCGAAGTGTTTGCGAGAACCGAGTCGTATAGCCCAACGCTGGTTCAGGTTAGTGACGCTTGAACATAGCTACGGCGGGGGAGGGGAGTTGCGTACTTGCTTGCAGCGTTCAGGTCGATACGAGCAACATCTTCGAGAATGTTGCTAATCACCAAGATAGCCGCATGTAAGTGGACTCCCGTAAGGCTTTCTGATATGGCGTTAAAGTCCACAGACTCATCGATTGTACCAGGCTGCCAGGCTCGATTTGATGCCAGGCTAACCAGAAGATGAAAGATGTAGCGGCTGCATAGTCGGTGGAAATATAGGAAATAGGTCGACAAGGCAGATGAAAGCTTCCGTACAACGAGCGATCCCGTCTTTTGTTGCACGGCCCCAATGTACCATTCCAAGAGCGAGACGAGGAGTTCTGTGGCATCGCTATCGGTAAGAGACGCACTGGTCGAGGTCAGCCATGAAGTTCAGGCCACAATGGATCGAATGGCCAACATGCCTTTCGGTATTCAGCTTAACGATGATGGTGAGCGCGCCGAAAAACTTGACTTTCTCGTCCGGGCGCCCAAGCAGGTGGTGGGCGAGCGACCATGCTTGTGGTGAACCTTGTAACCGTGATAACGTTGCCTGCGTCTTGGAAATCGTGCTGGGTGAAGCTGGTTCATAGAGAGAAAGAATCAGCTTTGCCACAATTAGCAGTGATGCTTTTAACGAATACCAACCTTCACAGGAAGAGGGCTACAAGGACTAACCGATTCAACTTGCTCGACTTCAGAGGGAAGAAGCTCATCTTGCATCGTGACGGATTTCTGGCGAGGCC
The DNA here is from genome assembly GCF_003025095.1 of Trichoderma harzianum CBS 226.95. Lineage (NCBI taxonomy): Eukaryota > Fungi > Ascomycota > Sordariomycetes > Hypocreales > Hypocreaceae > Trichoderma > Trichoderma harzianum. The sequence goes on from NW_020209279.1 coordinate 16,262, forward strand.
ACACGGAGAAAAGTTCCACACGGTTCACCAGGCCACGATTGGGTAGCTAGCGGCGCGGAAGTATCATGGCACACAGGTTTCTGCGCAAATATGACCGAGATTGAATGATATCAACTGGCGCGAAGCTCCGATATTGCACGGCAAGCGATTTACCTCCTCGCTATCATAAGCTCCATGATCTAACGTCACATGTAGCCTAGTAAATATTTACTACCCGGAAAAGAAATATTACATAAGCGGCGAGGAATGTTTTACCCCAGTTAAGTTTAGCAATTCTTTAATCATTATATATTTTTTCTTTAATATAGCAGCTACTTTATTTTATAATACTTTCTCTACGATTAGTTATGTTTTGCATTATTGAATATTTTGAATTTATTTTACCAAACATAATGGCTTTGAGTTATGAAGTTATTTTTAGTTGTTTATTTTCTCTTGTTTCTTCTTGTAGTCTATATTCAGTATGTGGTCCTTGGCCTCTTGGTAGAGCACATTTCGTTAATTCTTATTTACACTTGTTTGCTAGGCTGTGGTTTAATCTAGCGGGGTGCCCTGTGTGTGGACACCAAAATAGGAAAGACTCGCTTTCGTCGTTGATTACAGCACGTTTACGGCAGCGACATCTCGTCCCGCTGCACCCACCATATCGTCAATATCCGTGGTGGAATCTTCTGTTCTGCGGCCCTCGAATAACCTCCTCCACCAGCTTGGGGGGTCTAATGGCTTGGAGCCATTGTGCAGCGGTGGGTATACGTCGTTGAAGAAGTACCAAATGTGGCCAATGACGACACCCATGATCTCGTCCCTGGGGATCGTGCCGTGCATAAACAAGCTGAAGGCCATCAGCACCCACGGCAGGTACGGAGCCGTGAACACGAGCAGGCCAAGGAAGCTGAGTCTGGTGTCGGGGTTACGGCGAGACCAGATGTAAACGAGGGTAGAGGAGAGAGGGTGCCCGAGGAATGGCATTGAAACCAGTGGCGACAGTACGATGAGGCTCGCCATTGCGTAGACGAGGAGCCATGAAAAATATGCGGCCGATCTACCTGATGACTCCTCAAGCAGCCGTGCGTAGCGTTGTAGGAAGTATATGTGAAAGAGTAGGTCGAGTGAAAACGGACCGAAGTAGAGAAACGTTGTCAACAGTCGCCAGTACTGCAAGTTGCATCATCAGTTAGGACATGCGAAGAAGAGTAGCGAATGGAGGCGCGACCAACCTGTGACTTGATAAAGACGGCTCTGAAGCTATAGAATAGCTGAAACGGCGTCACCATATGGCACTGGACGAGGGCGCTTGTCAAGACAGTCGCCGCTGTCCACCATCGCGTGCACACAGGCATCTCCCAGAACCATGCTTCCAGTGGGAGGCGATCGCCGCCCATGACTTGATCCATAGCGAACGACTTGAATGATGGCCGCAATCGATGTTGAACTCGTCGGCGATGCGATTGTCGGATGCAAATAAAAAGGGCTGAGGTGGCCTTTGACAGGCAACATAAGCCGGCTGTACATTAAGTTACCTGGCATGCGATGTCATGTTGCACCATTGCCACATCTGTTAGTTGGGATCGAGGCATTAGTAAGTTGAAGATCCACAGTTGATTAGCCAAATTGATGAGACCACCGTGTTAATATTCCTGCTGCACGTGCGCTGCGTTGCGCCTGTAAATCCGGGTATTCTGTGTACATCGTGGAAACCGCTTTGTATCTGATCACAAAATAATAAATTAAACCAATGAGAATATTTGTATTTGTACTGTACACATCACTTTATATACTCAAAAAGCAAGATATCTCTTGGTTAATTCTACGGCATACTAAACGACCTTGGTCGCGGAAGCATCGAGGAAGGACAACAGCTATCCATTTATAGACATTTACTTTCCTAAAGTCGCCTAGTTGCCTCTTCAACATCTTGCGCCTGCTAAGATTAGTACAGTGTACTCAATAGGTAGTCGCAGCTAATGCGGAGAAGGCGGTTTATACCAGGCTTGCCAGGGATGGAGTCAACCGCCTAGCAGGATTCCAGACAAGTACTTGATATTGCCACTGCTTGACCTTGAATAACCTCCAGGTGCCTTTTTATCAATGACTTACCTCACATCTTACCATGACCCTCCCCTCGTGTATTTGGCACGCTGGTCTTACTCTTCTTCTCCTATCAAGCGGCCTTGTGCAGGCTAACTCGAAAGCCTCTCCCCAGAGTGCGCCTGGCCAATGCGACGCTCGTACCATCAACTACATCACGCACGCGCTGCCGTCGCTATGCCTCAAGACATCATGGACGGACTCAATACCGGCCCCGACCAAGATTTCCATCACAGGCGACTACTATGATGCTGCCGAGCGTGTTACACAACCCCTTGTGGAGGAGGAGGAGGCCTCGCCATCTGCAGCGACCCAAAACGACACGTTGACGAAGACATCTACGGGCGATACCTTTACGACGCCTTTCATGTCATTTGAGGACTGGAAGGAGATGATGCTAAAGGAAACTGGACAAGACCCTCAAGACTTGCACCTTCGGAACTCAAGCGGGCGTCAGAAAGGAGACCGACCATCCCACGACGTGGAAGAGGGACTGGGTGAAGAAGGAGAAATATCCCTGACCTTTGATGATTACGGCGATGGAGAAGGAACTCGAACTGGAACCTATGCGGAACCGGCAAACTCGAATAAGGGCGATGATGTTGACGAGGCTCTTGTGTCCAAAGACGGGAAAGCGCCCATCTACCGAAGCAAAGACGCTGGACAAACTTGCAAGGAGCGCTTCTCATACTCGTCCTTCGATGCCGGCGCCACCGTTTTGAAAGCCGGCCCACAAGCCAAAAATGCCAAAGCAATTCTGGTGGAAAACAAGGACTCTTACATGCTACTTGAATGCGCCGCGCAAAACAAGTATGTCATCGTCGAGCTCAGCGACGATATCCTCATCGACACAATCGTCATCGCCAATTTTGAATTCTTCTCTAGCATGGTTCGTCATTTTAGGGTCAGCGTGAGTGACAGATATCCCGTGAAAATGGATAAGTGGAGGGAGATTGGAATATTCGAAGCCGCAAACTCTCGTGACATACAGGCGTTCCTTGTACAGAACCCTCAGATCTGGGCGAAATATATCAGGCTTGAGTTCATTACACATTACGGAAACGAGTATTACTGCCCAGTTTCGTTACTACGAGTACATGGCTCGAGAATGCTCGACTCTTGGAAAGATAGTGAGACGGGTCGAGAAGATGACGCTCATGAAGAGGAGGAGGAGGTTGAGGAGGAAGAGGTCCTCTCGGTTCCCGCTGCTACTGTTTTACCACCATCCGCGGCTGTTGAAACCACTGTCGAGACCAAAAGTGACGAGGAGACTATTCCCCCTCCCGTCAGCACCTCTCTGCCACCATTAGACGAAGACCCCTTCTACCTTTTGACAGCGACATGCGCTGCGTCTCCAACGGTGGCAGCTGATGGAACACCGGGGAATCTGAGCTCCGCAACCGCTAGTGAGGGGGTCAAACCTCAGAGTAAAGACGGTGCCGTGGAATCAGACCCTGCATCTCCGGATTCTCCAAGATCAAACGCTACGCAAGCGCGTGATCCTTCTACTACACCGCCGTTGAAACAAACGGACCCTTCCAAACCGGCTGTCGAGAATGCCCAAGTCCCGGTAGAGCCTGTAGACTCTACAGGGACAGGCTCCGGGACAAACTCAGGGACAGGCTCCGGGACAGGAAAACCTCGAAGTACCTCAAGCGCCTCCGCTGCTACGCCAACCGTGCAGGGCAGCTTCTTCAACTCCATCACCAAGCGCCTACAGCAGGTCGAGTCCAATCTCACACTGTCTCTCAAATACGTCGAGGACCAATCGCGGCTCATGCAGGATGCGCTGCAGAAAACCGAACAGAAGCAAGTATCTAAGCTCACTCGTTTCCTCGGAGATCTAAACTCCACCGTCCTCGCTGAAATGCGCAATGTGCGTGAGCAGTACGAACAGATTTGGCAATCCACCGTCCTAGCTCTCGAAAGTCAACGGGAGCAGTCCGAGCGTGACATTGTCGCGCTGAGCACAAGACTGAACCTGCTGGCCGACGAAGTTGTCTTCCAGAAGCGCATGGCCATTGTCCAGGCCATCCTATTACTCTCTTGCTTGTTCCTCGTCATTTTCTCTAGGGGGGTCCCCATTCCTTATCTTGCCGCCTTACAGGAACAAGCTGCCGGGATTGCATATACCTCCCCGCCGCCGTATTCTGGCCATGGATCTCATGGCTTCTATAAACCTGATCCGGGTGTCCAAGCAGACGAACAACCGGTGCCGAGCCATATTCCAGTAGTCAGTGTCTCTTCATTTGAAGCTGCACCAAACGTACCGAGTAAACGGATGACGTTCTCCTCCCTAGAGACGACCGAATCCCACCAGCCAATTCGTGAAGCCGGTCAAAAGGAGCTTCCACGGCGGCATCCCTCACTTGGAACGCCAGGATCTCAAAATGATGACAATTATTCAGACATACACCATCTAGATCACGAGTCACGCTTTCATCCCCTCCGCCATCCAGCTCCAAACCATCTAAACACACCCCGAAAACCCCTTCCTTCTCTCCCTGAACATTTGGTATCGAATCAGGACTCATAACATAAGGTAGATATTTCTAGTAACAGGTACCAGTTACTTGGTTAGCGGTCGATGCTCCCATGAGCGCTGTATTAGTTAGTGCTACTGGGATTTTAGATGTCAGCCTCATGGCAATGATATTAAGCGTTTTGACTTTCTCGAACAAAATGTGTATTGAACTATGAACGGACCCTGTTCTCTGTCTGTCAAACTACGTGTTCTCATCTCACCACGTGAAAAATCATCGTTATCAACCGAAATATAGCAATTGCGTTGTGCGTAAAGAGAAAAAAAGAGGGGGAAAACAATCATCACAAATGGAATCAGTAAACTTCAATGTCGCAAAATAGTCGAGAGTCCTTTGCCAATAAAGGGCAAGTTAGTTCGTCATAGCTTCACTCACTGGGTCGGGCTGCCGTAAAGATGCTGAATGGCCGTCTCATAGTCGTACTCCTCAAGGGCTGCAAGACGAGTGCCTCGGTCATATTGGGATCGTCGGCGCCGTTGCTCATCACGGAAATGCTGTCCAGCATTTGGCGTGAATAGTCCTGGAAGGAGTCAGTTAAAATTACTTCGAAACAGGCACAAGTGTGTAACTCACCAACATGCTCAGCATTTTCGCAGCTTCGCTTCATCTTTGACTGGTTGTCAGGTTCGGGAAACGGCTCTTCCTGTCCGGCAAGGTCTGGCATTGGTCCATTAGAGGTATAATAAAGCTTGTCTTAGTTAGCCTTTGTCTCACAGAGTGACATTCTAGGGAAAGTTTCGGCAATTGCTTACCTTGGGGCGGTAGTGCGGAGCCTCCAACATCACAGAACTGTTTCGAAACTTCTGCACCAAGCAGTCCTTTCCCTGTATAGCTGCACGGTTTGGTCAGCATAACGAGTCACAAGACACTACTGAGGCCGACTTACTGGCATATGAGATCTCTGCCACCTTGTCGCTTTTGAAGCAGTTCCTATATCAAGTGTCAATGTGTTAGGAAATCAGTAAAATACCAATGAGGAAGCATACCAGCGTTGGTTTCCGCGAGCGTTGACAAACTAAGTCAATGAAGTCAGTACCAGCTCTCACGAAATCCACTCATTGTGTTCAAGTTGTACTGACATCGATTATATCCAGAGGCTACAGGCAGAAGTTAGTGAATGGTAGAGCCGAAAGGGAGAGATGAGACTCACGTCTACAAAGTTAATGAATGCATATCCGACACTGCACAGGATCATTAGTACTTGTAAAGCCTGCATGAACGAAAGCCACAATGACTCACTTGCAGTCGTTGGCAAAATCGATGCGAAGGTACATAAAATCGTACTTTCCCCAACTAGACTCATCAATGATTCTTTTAAGCATGGCTTGATCTACCTTGTTGGGAATGTTGCGAAGCATAATCTGCAGGAAACAAGTCAGCCAGATTTCGGAGCTATATGCTGGATGAGCCTACCGTAGTGCGGACGTCGATGCCATCGCGGATACGATTGATGTCAACATGGTTATGATGAGTCGTGGTGCTATGATAGGTGGATCGGCTAATTCTCATAGCATTCTGTCGGCGAGCATCCGCTCGTTCGGCAGCACCTGAAAAGGTCCTCGAAGGACTGTAGCTGTTATGGGCAGTTAGAGCCGGAGAGGGTGGCGTCTGATACAGAGTTCCGAATATGGGATACTGCGGAGCAAACGGGGTCAGTGGGCTCCCTGAGCCTGCCTGTGCCGCCGGGAGGAAGGAGGAATCCAGCATATACGGCACAGCTGGGGTGAATGGCGCTTGGAACATGAAAGGATACATGGCAATAGGTGCGTTATAGTGTGGATCACCCTGACCGGCCTGAGAGGAGTTGGAGCTCACAGAGCCAAACCGTTGGTCTGGATCATCTGGCCTTTTGCTGACAGCCATTTCCTCTACTGCTTCGGCGAGTGCGGCGGCAGAGTAGGCATCGACGTTGTATGCTGATGCAAAGAGCTGAATACCCTAAGTGGTTGCAAAGATTAATATGAATGCTCGTCGTAACGTCAAGGAGAGTGACAAACCTCTGTGGAGATACCGCCGCTGCAAGCTTGTATGACAGGAAAGGCGGCAGTGGTGTCACAAAACTCAGCAACAGCTCTGAAAGAGCCGTTTGGGAAAGTAGCCTGCTTGACAAAGGCAAATAGGCGGCCGTGCGATTGCAAAAATCGATGAGCCACTCCCATAGTTTGGACTGGGTCAACCATAGCTCCTGGAGGAACCACAGCAAAGATCATAATCTGACCTGTGTGAGAGATGCCGGCTGCATAGTTAGCAAATCTATCCAACCGAATCGGATGATAGGGTCCTGACATACCTGCACTCTGTCCCATCTCCATGTGGTTGCCTTGAGACTGGGCACTACGTGTCGGATTGGCAAAGGCAACTTTCCAGTCTTTATCAGCTTGATGAAGCTTCGTCTGTGAGGCACAAGCATCTCTGATGTCTGTAAAGTATACAAAGACACCGCTGCCGTGAGCCTTGAAGCTTCTCGCGCCGTAAGTGGGATTGCCATCTTTTCCTAGATCCTGAACACGAATACCATTGTCAGTATTTGCCAAGTGGATGGGGCATTGTTCGCATACGCACCGTTAGAAGAGCCTCTACTTCATGCGCAGATACCTGAGTTGGCGACGAGACGACAAGGATCCTGGATAATCCCATGTCGGTGCTCAAGGCGGCGGAAATGGGGCCATCTCCATTTGGCAGCCGCACGTAGGTATTGCCGACAAAAGGGCTACATGCCGACGCCGTGGGTGACAGCCTTGTGCCAACGCCCTGGATAGTGGTGATGAAGGGATCCTTGTCCAGGTGGGAAACCGTACTGCGAAAGCCACCGGCAGGAAGCCTTGCTGGCGACGTGGCGACAGCAGCTGAGCGGGCATAGCTCTTGAGCAGAGTGGACGACTTGGAGCCGTCATCCGGGGTCATCGTGGTCAATCGCGTGTCAGGCGTTCCCTTGAAGGAATCGGCTCCTCCGCTCGACGACCGAGGAGACGACGGATTGTCGACCTGATGCGCCATTGCAGAGTGTTCCAAACCAATGCGTGATGATGGCTACAGATAAGATGTGAGGCCTGGAAGTGAAGTAAGCTTGTGTGTCCTGAATGACGGAAAGGGAGAAATAAGTAGCTGTGAGTGCTGTGATTCTTCTCCGACTGACGGAGGGTGCAGCAGTGAAGAGAAAATGCAGCGTGCGTGCCGTAGAAGAGAAAGTGATAACTTGCTCACGAGTGAGGAGCTCGTGAGATGACCTGCACAAAATGGGTCGAATCGACGCGTCTGGGCAGTTGCTGCCAAATATGCAGAGAAGAAATTTTCGCGAGCTGTTGCCCTAATTTCCCCGTGCTCTTGCCGTTCCTTCCATCTCGCTGGGCTTTAGGGAAAGGGGCGGCTCGCCCAGAGAGGAAGTAACCAGCTGCCATCTGGCGGCACTGCCACTCCTCCTGCTCCTGCCTCGTAGCCACAATGAAAGAGATCGTCATTTCAGTCCATAATGGGTAATTTGGTGCTCGGAATTTCGGCTTATAGGGGCGCCAGGACGATGCAGCTGCGCAACTGCCCCTATCGGAGGAGAGATCCAAGCCTGAACTGCCACCTGCCATTACCTGTATCATGAGGAAGGAAATGTCCTGATATGTTGATACCTCCTGGGTAGTAATAGAAGCTGTCCAGTCAGGTACCTGCGCAATGGTGGCTTGGATGGAATTGCATGGTCAAACGACAAGAGAAGCAACAAGAGGGTACCTGTCATGTTCGGCATGAACGGCAACGAACGCTTGCTGCGCTTTGATTTTGGTAACTCATTAGAATCTGGTGCGCCATAGCCCGCAATTAATATAATACTGTCCCAGGCTCCCCAATACTCATAAATACTACAAGACTCCATGCTTGCTTTCCTGAACCATACTATAGTAGGTATAAACATTTCCATTCCTTTCCATGTGCGCCAGTGATATCTCATGTAACGAAATCTCTTTTATCGGTGATGACAGTTGTTGGGTGAAGTTGGGTGAAACGATGGTATTTTACTCGGATGCCGCCGCAAAAATTTGATGAATCGAAGAGCAGAATGGTGACGGAGTTGAGAACTGAGCCCTAGGCTTGTGCCCTTCTTCGTCGGCCTCTGCTTGGACCGTCTGGACGTTGTGCTAATACATCCCTCAGCAGGGGGTCGTCCTTGTTTTTATCAATATGATGAACGCGAACGTGTCTGCAATGGGCGAAAGTCAATATTGGTCGATCTTTTGTCATCAGTATCCCCATATGGAAGCTTAGGGCACTAGGGGGTTGCGCCCGCTCTGATTGATAACTCGAACTTGTGTGAAGGAACCTTACCTCTGGAGATTGTCCGGCCGGGGATATTTGTGTTCTCTGTCTGCGCAAAAGGGGCAGACATATCCAGGAGAGTCGTGGACCAGACCATGCCGAATCATCTCATTCTTCCGCTTGAATCCTTTCCCCCCTTCAGCACGAGGACAACCTTGCACGGGGCAGTAGTGAGGACGGACTGAAGAATGCACATTAGCGTGAGAATTGAGAAGATATTGAGTTTGGAACGGCGGAGCAGTGCACCCGGGATATGTGCAGCTGTAGCTTCCAACCTGAGGGTTAGTTATTCCGTCGATGCTCATGCGATCCGCTACAGAGGCTATGTTGACAGGCGATGTGATGGTGTAGCCTGGTTGGTGGGCATTGCTGGAGGCGTTATTATTTTGATACTCGGCGGGAGAGCGATGCATTGATCCATTGGTCGCGAAGTTGTCAGGGCTGGAGGCGGGAAGGGAGTTGGGAGATGGGAAGCTGCGTTGATACGATTCGCTGGGAGAAATTGGATGCGACGCACGACTGCCAGTTGACATTGACGAGAAGCGTGGGACACCTACGGTTGGGGAGCGAGAAAAGGTTCGCGCATCGCCGGTGTGACGTCCTGGTAAGTCTCTGTGGTCGTTTGGCGTTGGCATGTCCGTCGGGAGGTTGTTAATGTCACCCAGAGTCGTTCGTATTGAAGGTAGGCTCGGGCCATTCACACCATCATACTTGGGTGAGTCTATTTGCAAAGGGGGCAAGGGCGACAACATGCTGAGAGGTCCGCCCAGCGGCGGGCTTTTGACTTCGCGCTTGGGGCTGGACACGGCATCGTCATGAATTGAGAGTTGGTAAGTAGAGGCTGACAGATCAACACTGGGCTTATCTTCCCCGGAGAGGTGGCCACCCGCAGCTAAAGCATCGGCGGCAACGGCCCGCAGGGCCGTAGCGGCGCCATCCGGCCGCTGGATAATGTCGGCTTCCGGGAGTTTGGCGTCTCGCGATGGACTCTTTTGAGAGGCGTCATCTTCACCATCAGAGAACTCAAAGGAGCCCTCGTCTGCGCCAGGCAATGCCTGGTGGCTAGCAGCTTGGGCTATCTCAGGGTGACTGCCGCCGCCGAGGTAGGCGACAAGGACAGCATCACCAGAGACGGGCCGGATCTTTGGGCGATTAGACTTGGGAAATCCGTCGAGAGGAGGAGGGCTGAAACTGACTTGAGCGCTTGGTATTTCCGGGGGAGGGCTCTCGGTGAGTTCGAGCTTTGGATGCACTGCTTTCATCTGAGGAGTGCCTGGTGAAAGAACCTCATCTGGATCATAGGTGACGGAGTCTAGCTGCATCGAGTGTTCCTGGCATTGACCTTGGTGCGTGCTTTGTCGGTGCGGAGCCGTGTTCATAGTTCAGTTGTCCAAGAAGTCATCGGTCAGCTCTCCATGGCACCCTTGGGCATGCGGGGGCTATGGTAACGTGGTGGTGTGGACGCGAGACACTCTTTGTGCTTGAGCTGACGGGGACCGGGACACACGAAGCCTGCCGCTCCTTTTTTTTTTTTTTTCCCTCTCTCACACCCACTTTCTTTTTCTTCTCTCTCTCCTTTTCCTCTTCTCCTTCACCCTTGGTTTCGTCTCTTCTTTCTTTCTTTTAAGCAGCCGCTTAGCCAGGACGACGCGAGTCCAGAGCTGGGCAGATTGATTGGGGACCGTAAAGTCCCTCTATTGTGTCTCTACGGATCCTTTGTCTCCCGGATTTCCTCCCAGCCGTCCCCCTGTGTTGGGAATTGCTACCCCCCGCGCCAGCTTATGTATGCGCGCGTTGTGCTGTTGCGCAGGCACGTGAACCTGGCCGGGTATCTTTTATCGAACACCAAGCGTGCCTTATTCAAAGCTACCGGGAGAGGGCGGTTGACAAAATACGGCAAAGTGAGGCGGGAGGACGCCGAAAAGGCGGAGGAGGGACAATGCGATGCAAGCAATCAATATCAGACAGCCGAAACGACATGCGAAAACGATACGCGAAGGGGGCCTCGCTCGAGCTGGATCGAATCAAGGGATAGCAGCGAGCCGTTACTGTAGATGGGCAAAATCTCAGCCGAGAGTTGGATGATGGCGGGGGATGGGCAATTAGGCGGCAAAGTGGTTTTAGCGCATACCAAGAGAGCGAGAGGTCGCATCTGCACACGGCAAAGCAGACGCAGGTCCGTGATGGCGCGAGCGATTGTTGACGCTAACCGCCCGAGAACAAGAATGGAGGGATTTGGTCAGTCAATTCAAGGCGAGCGCGTCGCTACGTGCAAAGCAAAGCAGAGCAGAGCCAAATGGACGAGGCACAAGGCACAAGGCAAGGAGTGAGAGGGGGGGAGGCAGCTGTATGTCGTGGGATGGAGTCCATGGCACAGCTGAGTATCGAATGGTGATAGGCCATACACGCAGCGGCTGTGCCATTGGTACGACTGGACGAAGATTGCGGACCCCAGGCGGCACGAGTCCAGTAAAGGTGCTCCGTAAGAGACACAGCACAGAGACGAAGAGTGTCGAGCAGCTTCCCGTCAGCCCAAGGCCAAGGGTATTTCTGTACAGCCACAGCCACGATGATACCGCGCTTGGTGCATTGACGACCTGACCAAAAGGGTCATAGTGTACAGTTGAGGCATGCCGTGCCGCGCTGTGCGGTTGATAAGGTGTGGTTGGTGACTTTTTGTGCGGTGCCTACTCCGTAGAATATGCACTACGGTACCTTGATAGGCGCCAGTTCTAAAGTGCCCGTCAGTTGCAATTAATTAGCACACGCCAAAACAGCGGCAGAAATGAACGTGGCTTTGCTTGGCGTGCCATTCCATGTGATGCTGGTATTAAGAAGCAAATGAGAAGAGAGAGGGGAAAAAAAGAAATGTTGCATTAGAAAAAATGCAATTGAAAAAAAGAATAAAATAGGAAATTAAATTAAAAATTAACATATACACAATCCAACCCACAACCAATGCACTAGACTACCAGTAGTATTAATGATGAAAGAGATAGACAATACATCTCCATACAAACAGCGCATCTTCCCATCACCACGACTCGCACGCTTCCTCTTCGCTTTATATTGTTAGCCGTGGTGACCTCGGCTAAAATGCCGCGTCGACCCACGCCGGTGCGATACCGAGTCGCGACACCAGGAAATCCGCAGCCGAGGTCTATCTAATCGTGCATCCTGAACCGGAGTGACATAAACGAAACTAAAAACTGCCACAGGGTTCTATTAGATCGATCTTCCGCTGGTCCTTGTATTTCCAGTTTCTGTAAACATTGCTTGGCATCTTACATTGTTTCTTCTCTCTCTTACCCTCATTGTTTTGTTCAAACATTAGGTCATAGAATCAGTCCATTGCATGTGTAAGTAGCATAAGTAGCAGCAAGCAAGCACATGCTCCAAGTTTAAACCACCGCCTACTCTTCTTCACACAATGGCTCAATCCAAGCCTGCTATTTCGCCCTGGGGCGGCGCTGTCGCCGGCGCAACCGGAGCCGTCATAGCAAACGCCCTGGTATATCCTCTCGACATGTAAGTATTATTTCCATCCATGGCCAAAACTCCTCGTTGCTGATTCGAATCGTGTTTGCGACAGCGTCAAGACTCGCCTGCAGGTCCAGGTGCGCTCCACCGACAAGTCCGAGACCGACGGCGATTCGGTACACTACACCTCGACCTGGGACGCAATCTCACGAATCGTCGCCGATGAGGGCATCCAGGGCCTCTACGCCGGCATGAACGGCTCCCTGGTGGGCGTTGCGTCCACCAACTTTGCTTACTTCTACTGGTACACCGTCGCCAGGACGCTCTACACAAAGTCGGCCGGCCCCTCTGCGGCGCCCTCCACGGCCGTCGAGCTCTCCCTGGGTGCTGCTGCAGGTGCTCTGGCACAGCTGTTTACGATCCCCGTTGCGGTTGTGACGACTCGTCAGCAAACCGCGGCCAAGGCGGACAGAAAGGGCCTTTTCGCTACGGCTCAGGAGGTCATCGAGGGACCGGATGGCGTCAGTGGGCTTTGGAGGGGCCTCAAGGCCAGTCTTGTTCTTGTCGTCAACCCGGCCATCACATACGGTGCTTACGAGCGACTAAAAGGCATCCTCTTCCCCGGGAAGAGCAAGCTGAAGCCTTGGGAGGCTTTCCGTAAGTCATCCAGACATCAAACACACACTCCACATTCCATTTTGCCGCGTCTAACAATCTTTAGTTCTGGGTGCCATGTCTAAAGCCCTGGCAACGATCTGTACCCAGCCCCTGATTGTTGCCAAGGTGGGCTTGCAGTCAAAGCCGCCTCCGGAAAGGAAGGGAAAGCCATTCAAGAGCTTTATCGAGGTCATGCAGTTCATCATCAAGCGCGAAGGTGTCCTCGGTCTCTTCAAGGGAATGGGGCCCCAGATTCTAAAGGGCCTGCTTGTCCAGGGCATTTTGATGATGACAAAAGAAAAGTAAGACCGTTCCGTTCGTCTGTCAGTGGTTTCAGAGCGCATGCTAACACTTTTGTCCACAGGGTGGAATTACTCTACGTATTACTGTTGAGATACTTGAAGTCAATCAGCCTATCCAAAGCGCGGAGCGCTATTGCAGCGTCAACAGCCACGGCTGATATTGCAAAGAAGGCCGCGCAAATCACACCCCTGGTAAAAAGCTGATCTAGTGGTGTTTGCATAGAGGTAATGGGATTTTTGTTTTTTGTATAACTCAACGCTATTTCTATTATATGGCTATAGATACTATAGTACTGTACATGTACACGCTTCATGGCTGTCCTAATCAATGAATATGCATCCGAAATTTCTAACGCAGCTATTCCAGTGATAGCTCAGAGTGCGCTTTGCGCGATCCCCCCTATCAAACTTGAGAGCGTTATTTGATCACATGTGGCCTTCTATACCAATCGCTGCTAACGCTCAGGTTTCGAAATCGAATATGTGGTGATTAGGCTCCCCAGTCGCCAATTTGGATGGGAGAGTCGCTAAAGACGTCCCCGCAAAGCTCCTGGATCGCTCGGTGCCCCCATAGACTCTCGATGACGAGATATCTCGGTCCGTGACTTGGATTCGTCGGCTCAATGTCGAATTCGGGTGTCCGAATGATGGCTCCAGAGTCTTCCAAGCCTCCCCTCGACTCCGCTAGGATACGGGGCTCTGACTCTGAGCCGCCAGTAATCGAGATACGGATCATGACAGCTGGCAAGGAGCGGGTGTCGTGATATGAAGTCTCCGACAGAGGTGGCAGACTTCGAATAGATACAACGGCTCGAGTTACCCATGAAGCGCTGATGGGTACCCTCCAGCGTTGTCCCTCTCCTCCTAAAGTGAATGGTGAAATAGGTGTTCGTAGTTTTCCTGCTGTATCAGCCGGTATAGGTTCTAGAGTAATTGGCGTCATAGACCCGATCCGAAGTGTAAAGTCAGCCATCTGCTGCGCTTCAAAGGTTGAGCAAACCAGAGTGTAGTCTCCGGCTTCAAGCATATCCAGTTCGGCGATGGCACAGCCACGACGATACTCTCCTGATGAAACAACCAGATCCTTCGTTTTGACGGTATTTGCACGCTTCCCTCGTGCCCAGAGTAAATCAACATGGACGTGGACATCTCGGTTACCTGTAGATAACAGGGTGGATATTGGGGTGGCGTGAGGAACCGACAGCTTATACTGAGGATTCAGGAAATACGTCGTGCATGACGAATTTCCCCCAGCCGTCCGTCTATTCCAGCAACCGCTTTGTTCCGTGAAATGCGTCATCTTCTCCTCGGCCTCTTTGGCGTGCACTGGCCCATTTGAGAAGATAAAAAGCGAGAAAGTATAGCTGGGCAAAGGCAGCGCCTGCTGGTCAATGACGACAGTGTATGCCTTGCCGGCCCTGCTCTCAATCCGCGCGAGGGTTTGGGGAGAGTCAACATAAGGTCCGCAGTATGTCGCTCCATCGCTGGACTGGACTCTTTTGCCTTGATGATCAAACACCAGAATGCTCATGTAGCCCAGTTGACTAGCTACGGCAGCTAGAGAACCAGACTTGTTGCGCGCTATTTCGAGCTCGGGATCTGCAAAATGACGGCTCAATAAGATCCATACCGTTCCCCCTGTGGGCGAGGTAATCGAGAATTGCGGGTTTCGCACCAAGGACGCCGCGAAATCTTTGGTAGGGATATCCCAAGCAAAATGACGCTCTTGGCGATGGGAGAACAAGGCCGGGTTCCAGTTGAGGTACATGGACTCGAAATGCTGCGCTATATCCTCAATAGCCAGCCAGAGGGTGCCCGCCGAGGGCGGATCAGCATCCTCATCGCTAGCCTCAGACGATGAAGAGTCAAACTTGGTCCCTACGGAGCCATGGATGGCGGACCACCCTTTTCCTGTCCATGTCTGACCGTGTGACCAAGGATTCTTCACTAGGAATTTGCGGTTCGATGAGTCAAGATCCTGCACAGCATAATCATGCTCCCCTACGAGGCCCATGATATCTTCTTCTTCTGTAGAGACGTGGCCTGTACCCAGCGTAATGACAACGTCGCCCATGTCGTAGGCTGTCTTGACCCGATTCCATGCCTCATCTATGTCAAAATCCTCCCTAGAAGGTATCATGTGAGTAAATTTCTCTCTCCATACTTAGAAGTGCGAATCCATACCTCTGGAGGAATAATTGTTCGGGTATCCATCCAGTGAGGACCCAAAGATCAGTCCCTGAATTGCTGCCGGGGAAATCATAGCCACCTCGTACTTTCAGGTAGGCCTTTTCAAGCAAAGCCGGCCATATCAACCGAGGATTATGTCGATTGATGACAAACAGGGCTCGATCTGTTCCTGAAGATGGCAATCTGTCATCTATGACGACTCGACGAGCACAGCCGTTGAAATTTAGCCGAAATATGTATTTCCCCGAAGGAGAGAGCTTGGGCTGGCCTCTTCCGTGATCGAATGGGTGCATAATCTTGGAAAGAACCTGGAAACAACGCCGTTAGGTATGAGTTTGGCTATCATGGCATACCCAGGTTACATACTGCGTGTTTTCCAGTCCAAATCCTCGCGGCAGCAGAAAGACTAGCGACGACCGAACAGTCAGTAGTTATATCTTGCGCCAAGTCGAAGCGCGTGCCTTGGGTCATGAGAATGCCATCTTGCCCGGCAGAGAAGGGGCCGAATAGCTCGTGTGGTCTTCGCCAAGCTGAGAAGTTTGCTATTTGGGTTTCGGAAAGCGGGAATACGGTGTCATCACTGGTCATTTCGTTCGATTAGAATTGATTGTTCCCGTTTTTTGAACACCTAGACGCTGAGGAGACGTGGAAGTACAGGTGACTCACATAAATGGCTTCAGGTCATCTCCAAGCTGGAATTGTGCGTCCGAGGGGTCTTCACCCCAGGGGGGATAGTAGCTTCCGTGAAGCCGTGAAGCGCCTTGCAGAATATCGAAGCCATCCGCATGTGGCGATGCCGACGGCGTTTTCAGCTGGCTCTTGAGCCGTTCGGCGAGCGCGACGAGCTGTTTGCATTTGCGGCGACGTCGGGAAGCTTCCTCTCTACCGATTCCCTTCTCTGCAGCTGCTCGCATGTACAGCTCGGCCGCTTGTATGGCATAGTCCAAAGCATTTTGGCCAGTTGATGTCGCGAGTAGAGACTCTACGTCCTACAGGAGAAATGCATCGTCAGTGAACAAACTCCCACAGAATTCTTGGAAAAGATAAAAGAGCTCACCTTTGCCCTCCTCTCCATGCCTTAGGGAAATGGCATCATGGCATCACGGAGCTCTTTTGTTAGTGCCGTAGCAGTGACAAGCTGGAGATCTGCTGCTTAAGTGGGTTTAAAAACAACATGCGCCTAACGGATTTACATCATAGGCAAGTCTCCTGTAAAAGGCTAGAAGCAAAGCTGTGCGAAACCCCCATATTATTAGCTAACTTATTACTAATATTGCCGTCGACAATCGGCTGGTTGACACTCTTTGAATCCCTTGTGCCATCAGTAGCCGAGAGTACATGGACGATACTTGCATGAGTGTTACAATAATCGTTGGTCAATATCATTTGGTCTATGGGGTATTATTCTAAAACAGCTCATCTATTTCGTCTCTAAAATCTGCATGGAGCTGCGACAAGACATAAAAAGGCTTTGTGGCTTTTGTTTGTCGCACTGAGCTCTTTGCAAGCTCCATACGGCCGACTGGGGTCTCGCCGCTCGTGTCATCAGAGTTGCTCATTGCCACGGCTTGGAGGCTTGAGATTTTCATTTGCTTCTTCTTCACAGCAATTGTTCCTACTTCCCGCTTTCTACGACATGTAATGATTCGACGCGAGTCTCTTCTCTGAGAAGTTCCCAAGCTCAAGTCCTCATCCGAGTCCCAGCAAATCTCGGTTTCCATAACATTCTGCTTTGGCAGTTTGACGGATGTACCATCGTCTCGGTCAATGATTTTCTTGGGGCTGGGCAGCACCCATTCGCTAATCCCCTCTTCCCATCGCCATGCCGAGAAAATGGTGGTCAACTTTGCGTTGGCAGATTTGGTAACGGGCAGGCTCTCCGCAAAGGTCAGATCGCGGAGATCGTTTGTCTTCTGAGCTAGCATAAACGCAACGTCCTTTTGAAGTCCGTGGTCCAACCAATCGGGTAGTTTTCGGCGGCTCAAGCTTGAATAGATATCGGAGAGTATCTCTTGACTTGAAGTCGTGCTGCTGCGTCGGCGACATTGGATGATGGTGCATAAAAGAGTAACCGTATGCTGGTATTGTGCACCATTGTTCGTATCAGTGTTGATTTTGTGAGCCATGTTTTCAAACTCCTCTGCAACTCGTCTTTTAAAAGCCGGGCTTGCCAGGTCTGAGTTTGCCACCGCAAGGTAGCGTGCAAAAACGAGCAGAAAAGAGGCATTGTCTGAAGGGCTCTTACGGCTCCTATACCGTGCAATAAGTGAGATACTACATTCAAGCACATAGACCAGCCGTCTCCACGCTGCTTTTCTTTGCTCCTGTTCTCCAGGTATAATTTGCGCCTCCAACGTTAATGCTGCGACCGTCAAACCAGCTGCAACACGGATGAGGGCTTGTTCTATGGCACAGCAGTCAATTTCTTTGGGTCGGCTGCCTCGAGCAAGGGTCCATATAGCTATGCACATAAATTCCACAATATGTGGTTTCGCATTTCCAGAAGTTAGGCCTTCGAGTCCAGAAATCCAGAAACCAGAGAAGGCTTGTGTAGAAAGCCAAGATGATGAGAGCAACCCTTTATTGATCAAAGTAGAGATACACTCAAAAAGGGGACCTGGTATCTTCTTTCCTTTATACGAACTCAACACTGCCCAGAGCGATGAAAAGTCCCTATTCTCGTTGAGATGAGTCGTTCCAGCTCGAAGCTTGGAAATTTGACGTCTGTTTATCGAGGTTACCACTTGAGCAGCCTCTTCATTGCCGTTCAAATGAATGCAAAGTCGTACGAGAATATTGCAGAATTCTGGTCGAAAGAGCCCATCCAAGATGGCATTGGATAGGAGATAAACAGCTTGGGAACGAACCACAAGCCTCAAGGGACGCCATCCAGGACTACTTGATCCCAATGCTTCCAACTGATCAAATATATCCGAAGCTGCATCAGACATGTCCCATACTGATTCCACCCCACTCTCTTTCAATTGTTGCCGGTCCCATGCGTCTATGTCTGCAATGCATGCTGGAATTTTGCGTAGACAAATAGCAAGCAGTGATTTGCCACGAATATGCTTTCCTTGGAGTGTTGTTGAGTGTAATAATCGATTTAGCCAATGGAATATTGCTTCGTAGATGCGGTATAGATCGCTAGGAACATGTCGTCGGATAGAATTTAGCTCATCGACCATTTCAGACGGAAGAGAGTCCATTAAACCGTATTCGATATCGATATTCTTCGCCGGCGTGTCGATATGATCCCGGATCTTGCGCCAAACAGGGGTGCGAAAGTCGACCAATTCGGATGTTGGAGACAGGTTTCCCAGTTTCATCGCCCCAAGGGTGCGCATTGGTCGTTGAGGAGTAGTTGCCGCTGGTTTGTCTGCCGTGGATGCCTCCTTCTTTGGTCTTTGGCCATACGTAGAGCGGACACGCTTCGCCGTCGACTCTTGTCCATTATCTGAAGCTCGCTTGGATCCAGCTGAGGGCGCAGACCGATTCTCTGACATTAACCGTCGAAGGCAAGCCAATCGAGACTGGAGCTGTCGAAGAAGACGCTGACATCGTGCGGCAGTCCAAAGCTGTGAATTGTCCGAATCTAAGCCTCTCGAGCCTCCCGACAATCGCGATTTCGTACCATGGCGTTGAGATGAGGGTGCAGGTCTCGCGACCTGCGCCAGCGAATCCATAAAGCAATACTACTGGGAGCGACCAAGAAGAAGAAAATAAATGTTATGAGTTATAAGTGAAAAAGAAAAAGACAAAAAAAGAAAAATGAAGCAATCGCCTAATAGCATAACATCATGGGCGTGTTTGTGTAGTGATGATTGTTTGTACCAAGAAGAGTCGAGGCACAGGTCTCTGTTTACTTTCTTCCATTTCCGCACTAGACCGCGGCTAAGACAAGCTAGGGTCCAAAACTTGTGGGGTACTAACCGCACCTCTATGATTTTCGTAGCCGAATCAAGTACTGCCCATGTACCCCCGCAGCTCCGAATTGCCGGACCATGGTCCAAAAACTTTTTTCTTTTTCTTCCGGTGCCGTCCTGGGTGACTGACTCTTTTGCAACCCAATTCCTCAAGACGTCCCAGTCATTTCCGCTCAATATTTCAATGACTGGTCTCTTTATTTACTCTCCAGTATTTCGTCCTTAATCGTCCCGCTTTCTCAATTCCCCCCCTTGTATGACAATGGCGGCCGAAGCACAAGCTGCGTCTTCCTCTCCAGGTAAAGAGGTCCCGTGTACAAGGTCTAATCGACGAATCAACTAACCACCGGCAACCCCCCTGTAGCTAATGCTGTCGACGAGTCTCACGACAACGCTATGTCTGCTCCCGAGAACGCTGTAAATGAAGGGGAGGCGGAGGCGGAGGCGGAGGTCGATCCTGCGGCCGAAGGTAATATGTTCTCTGTTGCCAACAGCGGGTTATAAGTCGCTCGAGTTCTAACATTGCTCATGTATAGCCGTGATTAACCTCACGATTCTCCTTCCCGATCCCGAGGCCGAAAAGATGCAGATTATGGTGGGCATATAACCAAGGCTTCATACCATTGCTCACTTCCCATTAATACAGCTTCTAGGTATCAACTCAAGAGCAAGTTCACGAGATTCGACAGTCCATCATCGACCTGCCACAAGCTTTTCAGTACACATGCTTCCACCTCGAGTTCCAAGGCCAGAAAATCAATGATTTCATCCCTTTGGCCGAGATTCCCGACCTTGGCACTGAGCCGGAATTTCGCTTGGTGCCGGACCCATATACCGAGAAAGAAGCTCGCATCCACCTGGTCAGGATTCGAGAGCTGATCGGTGCCGCGGGCAATCGTTCCGATGCCGCACAGGGTATCCTCCCGGGACTGTCGCTGTATGAGTCTGTAACCAAGAATCTGTCGACCCAGACCGAGGGTAGCGAGGATCAGCCCCTTGCCAAGGATTATGATTTCCAGGCTACTCCCTCAATCACCACTCTCATCCCTGAGCCCATTGAGCCGGCACCCAAGACGGTTAAGATGGTGGCTCTCTCATCATGGAACCCTCCGCCTTGCCACCTGCAACAGCGTGGACACTTGCTCTACATTGTTGTTACTACCAACGAAGGCGAGCAGTTCCAAGTCACTGCTCACGTGTCCGGCTTCTTTGTCAACAAATCCTCCAATGCCAAGTTCGACCCCTTCCCGCGACCTGCACCCAAGGGTCAGTCATCGCACTCCCTGTTGAAGCTTATCGAGCTGCTTTCGCCCTCCTTTTCCGCCACTTTCAAGAGCCTCCAGGAGCATAACGGCCAAAGGGACCCATTGGCTACCTTCCAAATCACCAACGCCATCCCTAACTCCCCTTGGGCTCTGCCGTCTCCTAGCTCCACTCTCTGCACACATTCGCCTGATATTACGAGGCCTCAGGAAACATATCTGCTGGCTGGCGTCGATAACACCGACACATTGCGTGACTGGAATGAGGAGTTCCAATCGGCAAAGGAACTGCCGAAAGAGTCCGTACAAGACCGGGTATTCCGGGAGCGCTTGACATCGAAGCTCTTCGCCGACTACAATGACGCTGCTGTGAAGGGTGCAGTGTTGATTGCCCACGGAGAGATTGCGCCTCTAAACCCAACCGAGACCAGGGATGCGCAGATTTTCGTCTACAACAACATTTTCTATTCTTTCGGAGCTGATGGCGTCGGCACCTTTACTTCGGAAGGAGGCGATGAGGCCGCTCGCGTTGCCACTGGCAAGGATGTTGCAGGTGTGCAGCTGGTCAACCAGCTGGATATTGATGGCCTGTTCACGCCTGCTACTGTTGTTGTTGACTACCTGGGTAAGCGTATCGTTGGTCAGAGCATCGTTCCGGGCATCTTCAAGCAGCGGGAGCCCGGCGAGCACCAGATTGATTACGGTGCGGTAGATGGCAAGGACGTTGTTGCCATTGACGAGCGATTCACCGCCCCATTCTCTCAGCTTTCCAAGGCCCTCAAGGTGAAGGAGCACCCTGTTTGGGACAAGGATGGCAAGAGATTCGACCTCGAGGCCAGCGTAGAAACTAAGGGTTTGATGGGTACGGATGGTCGTAAATACGTTCTCGACCTGTACCGAATTACGCCCTTCGATGTCGCATGGCGGGAAGAGACGGAGGCCGCAGAGTACCCTCACAGGATGACCGTCCTACGGCCGGAGTTGGTGGACTCTTTCGGACGCTACAAGATGAAGCAATGGATTGACGTCGAATTGGCCCGCCGTGCCCAACCAAAGTCGGAAGACACTTCAGCCGAGGCCAAGGAGGAGACCAAGGAGGAGGACAAGGAGGAAGCCAAGGAAGAGGCTAAGGAGGAGGCTGAGGAGGAGGCTGAGGGCGAGGCCAAGAACGAGAACGAAGTTGCGAAAACAGATGCTGCCGAGGCTGAGAAGAACCAGCCCAACCTAGCTGACTTCAAGTTCGCCCTCAACCCCGACGCTTTCAGCGGCCAGACCCCTCGCACTGAGGAAGAGAAGGCCGAGCTCGAAGCCGATGAGCAAGAGGTCAGGGCTGCGGGAGAATACTTGCGCGACCGAGTGATTCCTGAGTTCTTGCGCGAGCTTACTGATTCCGACATCAGCTTCCCCATGGATGGTCAGTCACTTGGTCGCATCCTGCACAAGCGAGGTATCAACATTCGATACCTCGGAAAGATCACGACCCTCGCTGTCAACGACAGACTTAAATGCCTGCGCGAGATCTGCATTCAGGACATGGTTGCTCGTGCGTTCAAGCACGTGTCCGCCACCTATCTGCGCTCGCTTCCCGTTCCATTTGCGCCTTCTTGCGTGTCTCATCTCCTGAACTGTCTTCTGGGCCATCGGTTTAACGCCAAGCCCACAGCAGACATCGATTCATCCTTCCGGGAGCTGTACTCAGACGCCGATTTGTCGTTTGAATCAGTCACCCCTGAGACGCTGCGAGAGGAGATTGAACAGCAGGTCCTGAAGCGCTTCCGTTACCAGCTTCCTGCCAACTGGTTCGATGAGGTGCGCCCTGTGCAGCTGCTCCGTGATATCTGCATCAGAGCAGGTATCCAGGTGCTGGCAAAGGACTATGCGTTTGAGAGCGGTGCCGCCCCTGCTGAAGCCCCTGTCAGCGCTGCCCAGCCAGAGCAGACAAATGGCCAAACGAACAGCGAGACAAAGAGCAAGAAGAAGAAGAAGGCGGCAAGAGAGAGCTCACCAACCACCTCCCCAGCCCCCGAGGTGGTTTCTACCTTTACCCCTGACGATGTCCTGAACGTTGTGCCGGTGGTCAAGCACTCGTGCCCCCGAAGCTCTCTTGCGGAGGAGGCCCTGGAGGCGGGACGTATCTCCATCCTTCAGAACCAGAAGAAGCTTGGACAGGAGCTGCTCCTGGAATCTCTGTCTCTTCACGAGCAGATCTACGGCATCCTGCACCCGGAAGTTGCAAAGGTCTACAACAGCCTATCGATGCTGTATTACCAGCTCGATGACAAGGAAGTCGCCGTTGAGCTGGCTAGGAAGGCCATCATCGTCTCCGAGCGCACTGGCGGCGTTGACTCGGCTGAAACCCTGCTCAACTACTTGAACCTCAGTCTCTTCCTGCACCAGGTTGGCGACAGCAAGTCTGCCCTAGCCTACTCCATTCACGCGCTTAAGCTGTGGAAAATCATCTATGGACCTGGTCACCCAGACTCGATCACGACCATCAACAACGCGGCTGTCATGCTGCAAGGTGTCAAGGCTTACCACGAGTCCCGACTCTGGTTCGAAGAGTCGCTGCGCGTGTGTGACTCCGTCTTTGGCAGACAGTCAATCAACTCTGCTACTCTCCTGTTCCAGTTGGCGCAGGCCCTCGCCCTCGACCACGACTCCAAGGCAGCCGTCAACAGGATGCGAGAGTCGTACAACATCTTCCTCGCCGAGCTGGGTCCGGAAGACAAGAACACCAAGGAAGCCGAAAGCTGGCTGGAGCAGCTGACTCAGAACGCGGTTTCCATCGCCAAGCACGCCAAGGATGTGCAAGCCAGACGCCTCCGATCGGGCATCAAATTCCCCGTCGCAACAGCTGCACAGACTGCTGGCGTTGTACCGCAGCGTGGAGCGGCGTCTCAGATCGATTCCCGCAGCATCGACGAGCTCCTGAAATTCATCGAGGGCACCGACACATCCAAGACTGGTTCCAAGAAGCGACCTGGACGCGGAAACCCCAAGAGACGAGGAGCGACGAAATAAACAAACACATCGATGAGCATGCTACCCAATAAAGCAGGCGTGAATTTTTGTTTTCTCTGAGAAAAAGAAAATCGATGTTGATTATGTATTTAACGAGATGTCATGGTTTTTCATGAATGGGTTATGGGCATAGGCTTCAAGGACAAAAGGGATGGGTGTAGTTGAAATGGAATTCCTCGGGGCCTACGGGATTATATATACTTTCCATGGGCTTTGGGGGAGTCTTCATGAGTGTATTATATAGTTGTTCGGAGGGGGATACAAAAAAACGAAGCGGGAAAAAAAGCAAAAGGACCATGTATATCTACGTACATCATATAGTTGGCTTCCAGCTTGGAAGCAAGACGTTGAACAAAATACCTCACTCATTAACGTACATTCAATCCATATCTCGTCACAAACATATCAAAAGATGAACTTCCACAGGAACGGAGCATCACGCTCTCTTTTCTCTTCAGTCAACAGATAAAACTTGATACTCCGTGAACTGTTCAAATGCAACACATGTGCCAGCAGCATGTGAATTGGCAATTATTGCTTAAGCAAAAAACTGCACAAACTCGATTTTGATACAATGGCCCGCCTATAAAAACCAGGTATCATCACTTCCCCCCTAACCAGCCAAAAAAAGAACACAAACACCAAAAGCCAAAAGGTTTCATCAGGACATTTTTTGCGCCCCTTCAGGATTTTGCCCAACTCATACGCCGCAATCCCACTTTCCCATTGTCCCTTAACCCATTCCATATAGACGTACAGACCAATAATGCAGAGAACAAAAATACAAACATAAAATCATAACACGAGGTTCATAAAACAAGGTTTTTGGGTACCTGTTGAAAGATATACCGTTTCATGAACCGCCTTTCAAGGCGGCGCCGATGGGAACGCCTCTCTCTACCGGAGCATGGTACGCACCAATACTCTGAAAACCCCTAAACGGAATTCTGTCAGTATCAAATTGAGAAAGGGGGGAGAGATGGTATCGAGACGGGTGCTGCAGTGTTGTAAATATACATACTTCATCAAATCAAACCCTTGCTCATCCTCGTGCTCATCTGCAGCATCCTTAGGTTCTTGTCCGCCAGATTTCTGTGGTCGAGACGGACTGCTTGGCGGTGACTTGCCGGCCGCAGGCGGGCTACTGCTTGGAGGACGCCCTTCTCCAGCAACTCTCGAAGGACTGATTTCGTATGGCGGCTTCAACGGCGTGCTACCGATGTCGGCATACTTCCAAAAGGGCGCCGGTGAGCTGGTCGGCATGTGCTGGCTGGGTCGCTGTGCAGTGCTTGGAGGTGCCAGCTTGGGATGGACTCTCGGCGGCGCCGGCGTAATAAATGATGCGTTATCATCTTGCATATACGACGACGTCAATGTGGGCGACTGAGGATGGAAGCCAGAAAAAGACGAGTCGCCCGCGGTAGATTTTCTCGCTCGGGGTAAAGGGCTTCCGTCTGCAGTCAAGGCCGAGCTCCGGTCCGTCTGTCGACCATATCCGCGATCCGGTGTTGACTGTATGGCGCGGAGGGACGACTGAGGGGGAGGCGATACCAGCGACGATCCTCGCCGCTTTTGCGCGGATGAGGGATCCCGGGCCAGGATATCTTTTGGGCCGTGGGTAATGTAATTGAGCTGGCTCGGTGACGATGGCACTGACGATCCCCGATGACCGCCACGTCCTATTTTGTACGCATTCCTCACCATTTCGTCCCGGGTCTCGGGAACGATGTGCCATTTCATTCCTTTTCCAGGCTCGTCGGTAGACCGGGCGACCTTGTCAAAAGATTTATTAAGCGACAGATTGTGTCTAATAGAATTCTGCCACCCAAGGTCAGCACTCATCAAATTAAACATGTCGATAGAACCAAACTACTACTTACCTGCCAACCTGCCGCATGCTGGTGGCGATAATAGGAATAACTATTCATGATAAAGTTATAGATGCCGTTCAGATTGAGCTTGCCATCGGGGGCGTTAAGAATGGCCTGCGTTATCATCTGGGCATAGCTGTACTGGGGCTTGATGTGCTGGTTGTCATCGAGACTAAGATCTACACCACTGGCTCCAAGAAGACCGCCCGGAGTGCTCGCCGGAACGGGAGACTTGACAATCGTCGCCGTGCTATGGTCCTGCGATGACGTCGGCGTCCCGGGCCGCTTTACATCTACTTTGGCCGGTGTGCCGGGGCCGTACTGGCGAGGCTGCGCAGCCTTTGGTGCATCAACAGCCCGTCCGCACCGCTGGAGAAAGGTGGGATGGACGTGGAGCGCACTGAGCTCTGAAGGAAGCACAAACATCATCTCGACGTTGCCAATCTCGACGACCTCTCCGCTCGTCAGAGGATGCGACGTCTGCGGCTTGATTGTCTGGCCATCCACCTTGGCGCCGTTGCGACCCTTGACGTAGAGCATCCAGATCTCGTCCTTGGAGTTGAACGAGATGGTCGCATGCTCGCGCGACACCATCTTGCCGGGGCCGAGGTCGATGTGCACTGCATTTTCGCTGCTGGTCGGCCCGCCGTGGCTCGGTTCGGGCGCGCGCCCGATATTGACGTTGAGCTTGGTGATGTAATAGGTCCAATCCTGCGCCGCGATCTTTGCATATGCCTTGACTCCATCACCGTTGGCCTCGTGGATGGCGTTGGAATGGTCCTTGCTCGCCTGGACCGGCTGCGTTCGGAGCTGCTGCGTCACCTGCGCCACCAGCTGGTCGTCATCGGCTCTGGGCGACGACGAGGCCTCGGGCGCCTGCGACGGAGCGCCGGCCGGGACGGAGTCGGGCTGGTCTGGAGAGGAAGCTCTCTTGCGCCGCTTTGCGGGACGGCTGGGCGACGAGCTCTCGAGGTCTGCGGCGATTTCCTTGTCCTTGCGAAGGTCGCGGCGCCCGCGCTGGGTGCGCTTGCCCGATGGCGGCATCGTCGGCGTTGTGTCGTGTATCGTGTATATCGTGTCTGTTGAGGCGAAAGGTTGGATGGAGGGGGAGGGTCGTTGCGGAACTCGATGCTGCGGAGATCGATCTCTTAGTCGGGCTGTTTAGAATAATAATTTTCCTTTTTTTTTTTTTATCTTATCGCCCAGCGTCTTTGCTTGATGCTCGCTTCAACAGCCAGCTGGTGGTCGGGCGGTCTGGAAGCGGCGCATGAAGGGCCACAGAAGCCTGCGGTCAAGTTTGTGCGCCCCAGGCTGGCATTTAAAGAAAAAATGCGTGCAAAGAGGCAATGATTCAATCTAAAGCTGCCATATTTCTGATGGCTTGTTCAAACACAATCGCGTTCGCGTCGGGCGACCCACCACTTTAGATGTGGGAACTTTAAAGTGGCGAGGAGGTACCTGGGTACATGTACATGCGAGGCTGGTATTCTCGTTAATTCTCAGGCTTTGATGCAGGGCGGCGCGGGCAGACTCTTCATCAGCGGTTACCTGGGGTAACAGTGAGACGGAGTACATGTACTGTAAGCAAGGTACCGCAGGCAGTGCGTAAGGCTTCAATGTTCCTTTCGGAGCATGAGACATGCGTGCTGGAATTCGCTCATGCTAAGAGAAACCTTGAAGAATCGCTGCCGATTCTCCCTTGAGACCAAGTACCGTTTGGTACACGCTACAAGTGCTACCGATCGATGTAGAACCCAAAGGGTGAAACAAAGACAACAAAGGGCAGAGTTAAAGTAGGTACATTCAAAAGACATTCGAAAGAGATACAAGCACAAACAACGCCGCCGCCAAACAACATCTGACGCTTGTACCCATGCTGTACCTTGTCAACTTGTATCATCTGTCCAGGGATCTGCCTCCAACTTGGCCAAAACACAGGCCACACCAGACCAGGTAGCTCAAGCTCCGATACCTTGCCAGTGCCTTAGCATTAGCACCTGAGCATGTGCGCAGTCCTTACATGCATATCATCCTTGCTGCTTTAGCGCCGGGCCGATGCTCTGAAGCGGAAAATTGCTTTTCCCATCCGGAAAGCCTTACGCTGTGCGCGCGATTGGCCGAGCCAAAGTGGTGGGATTTCTGAACTCTGGCAAGCCGATTTCCTTTGAACATTTTGGACGTGTTTTTTTGCAACCTTTTTTTTTTTTTTACAGCACAAAAAAAAGGTCAGCATCGGCAGTGCATTTGCCTGCTACAATCGCCGCTGAAGGAAGAGGCGAGTTAACCATCGCCTGGCTGAATTCTACCAAAGCCTCGTCTCCAACAGCAAATATCAACGCTCAACTCTCGCTTGGCCCCCTCGACGATGCTACTGAGCCCATCGGCTTCCATCGCGATACATCATGGCTAGCGAGCAGGTCTATGGCGTCACGCCGCCAATCTCCGTCACCCTCCCTACCGAGGCAGAGAAGCGTGCTAGCGATGCCCTCATCGAAGAACTCCGGCGCCAGAAAACATTCGAGAGCCCATCAGACACCCAGAAAAGGCATGTCGAACGCGCGTGGCCTGGCCGCATACCTTGATCCTTCTGAACTAACCGGCCGAGTCATCTAGATTTACGGTTCTCGACTCGCTGCAAGAGATTTGCAATGAATTCGTCCGAAAGGTTGCCAGGGAAAAGGAGCCCAAGAATGAAATGCTCATCAAAAACGCCAGGGGCAAGGTGTTCACGTACGGCAGCTTTCGCCTTGGCGTCTTTGGACCTGGTTCGGATATCGACACGCTCATCGTCGCGCCAAAATACGTTACTCGAGAGGACTATTTCAAATACTTTCCCGACCTGCTCGTCTCAATGGCGCCCGCGGGAGCCATTACCGATCTGACCGTGGTCACGGATGCTTTCGTGCCCATCATCAAATTCGAGTACTCCGACATCAGCATCGATCTAATCTTTTCTAGAATTATACAAAAGCAGATATCCCCGGACTTCGATAATCTCAAAGACTCGAGCCTGTTGCGTGGTCTAGACGAAGCGGAACTACGATCCTTGAACGGCACGAGAGTGACGGACGAGATTCTGGCTTTAGTTCCCGAAGAGAGTACATTCAAGCTTGCCCTCCGAGCCATCAAGCTATGGGCGCAACGCCGAGCCGTCTATGCGAATATTATGGGTTTTCCTGGAGGTGTTGCCTGGGCTATGCTTGTTGCTCGTGTCTGCCAGCTCTATCCCAAGGCTGCCACCTCCGTCATCGTCAACAAGTTCTTCTTGGTCATCGGCCAGTGGCGATGGCCACAGCCCGTGCTACTTAAGCCCATAGGAAGCGGTCCTCTTCCAGTTCGCGTCTGGAATCCCAAGGTATGTGTTTGCAGGACTATTCCTGGTCATCTCTGGATACATGCTGACTCGCCTGCTTCTCACTAGGTTTACAAAGGCGACTCGTTCCATCTGATGCCCGTCATTACCCCTGCCTATCCTTCGATGTGTGCGACATTCAACATTACTCGATCCTCCATGTCCATTATCCAGCGCGAGCTTCGTCGCGGTTTAGAGATTTCCGAGCAAATCATGGTTGGCAAGAGACCATGGAGTGACTTGTTTGTCAAGCATACATTTTTCACGTCGGGATATCGATACTACATCTCTGTGGTGTCTGCAAGCAAGGACAAGGAGGCCCACAAGGTGTGGTCGGGATATGTTGAGTCCAAGGTCCGTATGCTGGTGCAAAAGTTGGAGCAGCATCCCTCCATCGCACTTGCGCACGCGTTCAATAAGGGGTACGATCGACGACACCGGTGCAAAAACGACCACGAGATCGAGCAAGTGCAAGAGGGCAGTCTCGAATTCATGATCAAGGATGAGGGTGATGGCCAGTCTGGCGGGATAGAACCCAAGCCAGAAGTGCAGGATGGTTCTGCCGAGGCTGTATCCCCCGTCGAGGTCTTCACCACTACTCACTACATTGGTCTTGAGCTGGAAGAGGGTATGTTGCCTCTTGCTCCATTCGTTGTCTAGGCCCTCCGTCCGTCGAGTTCTCATGTGATGCTGATTTTACAGGTGCCAAATCCCTTGATCTATCATACCAGGTCGATGAGTTCAAAGTCCTGTGTACTTCATGGAAGAAGTATCAGGAAGAACTTCAGCCATCCGTTTCTCTGGGTGTGCAGCACGTTCGAAAGTAAGCCCCCTCATCACCTCTACGATAACCAAGGATATGGGTTGATGGTCATGAAAAGCTTCAACCTCCCAGACGACGTATTTGATCCCGGAGAAGAGAAGCCTCAGAAGAAGAGCGCTAAGAACACCGCAAACAAAAAACGAGGCCCCCCAGAGGTAATACTATCGCATCGACTATTCGCCCCGCGCTGTGGGATGCGATACGTTTATCCAATCTCCTGAGGAGGGAGAATGCATACTGACACATTGGCAGGACAATACTCCACCGGCGAAGAGACAGCAAGCCTCGGTTGCGGCCGCTGGCTAACGAGAACAGACAACCGTGTCACAGTTCAAGCCTTGATTTCGGTTTGAACGAATGTTTTACTAAAATTTCAAGCTGACGTTAAGGAAGTTGGATGCATTTCTCTCCCCATCCACCGTAATTCTGGCTAGTCATTAACTAGCAGCTCAACCCATGCGACTTCGTCGACATTATCGCTTTCTAGTTCCCTTTTTATTTCTTTTCTTCTTTTCTTTTCTCTTATCCCTTTCTTCAGCTTGTCCCTTATTTCTTTGACGTATACCACCGTACTGAGGCAGGCATACGAGGTACATAATAAAACGGCGCCTAATCTGATATTAGCAGGACGATGAGAGCTGGTACTCGCGGTTATACCACCTCACACCGCATATTCTACGATTCCGTAGCGATTATCCTTCGGTCGTATCTATACTGACACAAAGAGGTCCTCTGAGATGATTTTTCTTTTTTACTTTTTTTTTCTCTATTCAGATTTGCATTTAAAATCCATACTAGGGGTTAAATTTAGATAGAGTTGGCTTGCCACAAATGCAATTATATTCTGAGACATTGAAAAGCTCTCCTTTTGAGGCTGTGGGTGATTTTTATGAGACAATGTTTCCCTTGATGGTTACAAAGTACTGCGTAGGTACAGCCTACACGCTACCCCAGCCATGCTGCATTCCTGCCCCTTCCTTTGTCTGATCCATGTGCTTTTAGCATGGACGTTTTGTATGAGTCCCATTCTTAGTGTACACACTCCTTTATGTATCTCACCCCCTTGTTTTGGAAAGTAGGCAAAGCAAGGTGAAACTTACAGCTCAAGCCAAGTAAGTGTCAATCATCAAAGATCGTCATCGTCTTCATCGCTGCCGCTTGACCAGTCATCTTCATAAGCAGCTCCCAAGTCCGCCAAGCCGTTGACCAAGTTCTCTCGCTCCTCTAGTGAGATGAATGGGGTTACTTGCGAGCGCAGGTTCTTCATCTTATACACGATGGAGCCTTCTGAGGCTATCGATGTGCGTACGGGGATGCTCTCGCGGCCGTGGAGGTCGTAGTTGTATATTGAGGGGAAACTGTCGAGGAGGGGGTAGAGAAGAGAAGTTTTATAGCTAGGAGGCAGTTTGGTCAGTCTTTGTATAGCTTCATAGCGCAATTGTACTGGTTTTTGTATAGTACAGCTTGTGGGAAAGGGGGGGAACTTACTTTCGAACAACAGTGTTTCCGATGATGGGGCGCTGGTTCTTCATGTATTCACCTGCGGAGTCTTTGCCGGGGTCCTCGGGTGCTCGAAGAGACGATAGTCTGCCAAATGCCCGATTACTATTGCTTCCCATCTTGACTCCGTCTTTTGAGCTTCCAATCTGCGACAAGTCCAGTTCCGGAGGCTCGTCCGAGTCCAGTTCGGCCTGCGGCCCAACAGACATGCGCATGTTTGCTAGAGTCTGTCGACCAGAAACATTCAAGCACTGCGCCATATCAGCCATCCCAAGAGGCTGCGAGCTCCCATCAAGACGTAACCTCGACTGCAACGAAGCAGTCTCCGTAGCCGTAGCAAGCAGTGCAGAGACGTTCCACGCCGAACTGCTATCCACGGCAATACCAGACGGAACACGAGAGTCGGGAAGACCCAGGGGCACCACCATGGAAGCCTGGGCACACGCCTGATTAAGACTCATCGCCGTGTTAGCCAGCCTCAAGCGTCTCTTCTCCCTCGCAATCGTCGCCACGGGGCTCTGCAAACCCCAGACCCAGATACACGTCTTGGGATGCTCATCCCTTAACGCCTCGAGATACGAACTTGCGAAACCCCCCCACGCATCGTCCAGCGTGGTGTACACCTGCACGCCCTGCATCTGGTCGCACTCCTCGACAAACGGGCGCCAGTCCCTGTCCACCATTTCATTCTCCTTCTCCAGCGACTCAAACAGCTCGGTGCCCATTTCGAAGCGCTCAAAGGGCATGATGCTGGAATTCAGCTCAAAGTCGTAGAGCTGGACTAGAGACTTGGGATGGTAGTAGACCCGTGAATAGTCGGACCAGTACCGTATATCTGAGGCCTTGAGTTTGCCTGGCTTGACGCCGGCATCGAGGTCTTTCTGGTAGTCGATTGAGGATAGCGGGTTCTGCTTATGAACTGCCGGTTTTCCAGGCCTATTCATTCACAAAACAAGCAACAGAAACAACTCTTTAGCAAGATTCTCACAATAACAAGGGTATAACACTTCCCCCAATGAAGCAAAACTCATCAAGAATCCACATCCTCCCACTTTTAAGAAGCTCTCAAAAACTTACCATAATGAAGCTAAAGCAACGTCCTGCCCCGGCGTAACATCGTACATAGGATTGACCTTTCGCAGCGGCCCAAACGCGCCCTTCAAATCATAGACGAGCGCCCGCGGCAGAAACGTATCGGATCCATCTTCGCCAATGCCCGGCCTCCAGTGGATGTTGTGGTCCACGAGCGACTTTTCGTCTTCTGCGTATGTGAAGTAGGATTCTTGAGTGTTCCAGAAGTGGGTGGCGACGTAGTTGCTCAGATTGCCCAGCTGGAGGGTGACAATCTCACGCATAGCTCAGTGCGGTTCTATGCAAAACTCGATTAATAACAGAAATGGCAATAAATGATGAGCTCCAGACACTGATTTTATGTGAATGGCAGATGAATAATGACGAGTTTTTCTCACTTTTCGTAACGGCTACAGGGTAATTAATATGGGACATATTGGTAGCTCTCAGCTGCCTTGAGGTCCGCTCAAGCTGGGTGCTGACTAATACTCACCAGATGTCCAAGAACTTAATTGATGAGAAAAGATGCATGTTATCTCTTTGTCTAGAATTGTTATATAGATAGATAGATAAAACCAAGATTATGCATCTGTTACAAAGTTGAGGCGCTCAAGTAAAGACGTTGAATATGGGAGAGTAAATTAATATATATCTAGACACATGTACCATCCACCTCATGATATGCTATTACAAAAACGTCGAGGCATCATTTTACGGCCCTCATACTATTGCCTGCAACAAGTGGGCAACGAAACTCCCTAAAGAGAAAACGGAAACACAGGCTTGGACATGGAGGGGTTAAAAAAGGAAAAAGAAAGAAAGAAGCAGTGAAGTGGGGAGAAGGAAGCCTCGACCATAACACCGTGAATCACATCAACATCTTGAGACCATTCCATCCGGACGGACAAGCCATGATGTAAAAAATCCAATCACTCCGATGCTGCTGACAAGCTCAAGAGTAAGCCTGCTGTTGCACTTGATCTGACCAGCCAGCCCCAACAGCCCGAGCGGATCCTGGTGGTGTGGCACTACTTCTTCACGCTTTGATTTCTTGTGCTTCTGACGTCTTGGCTTCTGATTCACTCTTGCCAGTGGCATGCCATTCATCGTCATACCTGGCCCAAGAAGTTGCATCGGCACCTCGCAAAGGCGCTCTGCCTCTAGACTCTGCCGCAAGCTCTCTGCCCAACTCGCCATTTCCAAGGGGCGGTGGTACTGCTCGGGGAGGAATGAACGATTCCAAGAGGGAGTGGACAAGGGGTATACACTCATGGGTTGGCGGCAGATGAGCGCTGACTGCAATGAGGAGCTGCTGGCCTTTTGTCGCCGCCACCTGACACCTTTGAGTGAGGCGGCATGTCGAAGCCTGGCGCTGCCATCTTGGGACATGAGCTGCTCCACGAGCCTATGGAGATCTGTAGCGACAAGTGGGCGGACATATTCTGAATTCATCAACACGCTGGCGTCCATTACATCGTCATCAGAGTCGGAGATGCTCGAGACAGCATAGATATCCGATGATTCAGAAGACACTCCAGGGGCACTAAACGAGAAATATTCAACGTTCTTGTCACGCAGGCAATAATCGATGGTTTGTTTGGAAACAATAGCATCGTCGTTGCTCATCTCATCGGCGCGGGCTAATAGGGGAATCACATTAGTGGTGTTGTGTAGCAGTCTGATTGTCTCTACATCTGCGGCTTCCGGGCCTATATGCA
Organism: Trichoderma harzianum CBS 226.95; assembly: GCF_003025095.1. Classification (NCBI taxonomy): domain Eukaryota; kingdom Fungi; phylum Ascomycota; class Sordariomycetes; order Hypocreales; family Hypocreaceae; genus Trichoderma; species Trichoderma harzianum. The sequence goes on from NW_020209279.1 coordinate 50,368, forward strand.
TTATGTTAGAGTTAAATATGGTTTACAGTAGAGTGAGGAGCGATGAACAAGTAACATACCAGTATGGGGCAGCAGATACAGCACTGCATCAACGATAGGCTCAGTCCCGTTGCTTAGGAGATTCCACAGGTCGCCATCACTGATTGGCCGGTGCAGTAACGGAAAGAGCTGTGATTCGACATAACGGACGGCCGGATGCGCAGCCTCGGAATCTTGTTGAGGAGGGCAGTCCACAAAACAGAGATTACGGTCTAGCATCTCATCCATTGCTGAACTTCGTCGCCTTGGGGCAAGAGAAGGGTCCAGCTCCGCTCTCCACCACGGGTAGGGGCGGGTGCTGGCATATACTTCGGATACTTGGCCCTTGTCGCGGTTCGTAACGGGGTCAACATGAACAATATGCTCGCTGCACTGTGCAATAGCCGTGATCAAAGTTGATTTTCCGATCCCTTTATCTTCTGGTTAGCAGTCACTTCTCCTCAAGTATCGCCACGGCAGAAACACACCATCTGGGCCTGTCACCAGAACCTTGAGCTTTCCCAACGATTTTCCCGTGTCCGAAAATGGCCGACGTCGCGGAACCGTTAGGCTAGGCATGATGAGCTGCGGCGTATGGCTCCCTGCGAGGCCGTCGTTGGCATGTTGATAGAGGCCGATGCCGCCTTGGTGTGGGCCTATTAGACTTAGAGAAGAGCTGATCCGGCTAGCAGACATGGAGGCGACAGGCGAGCTCATGGGCGACGAGGTTTCGCTGATGACGGACTCGGGACCAGAAGTCCCCAGCATAACGGGAGTCATTGGCCTGGAGAGGTCGTGAGGCGTATCGCCGCCGGGTTGGGACGAGAGAGACGGTGAAGGCCACGAGATGGATGTGGAGGCTGACATGTTGGATCGGTGACAGCTCTTGCCAGCCCGGGCATTTGATTCATATTCGCTCTTGTACGAGAACCGCGGCGTCTGGAAGCTCATCTCGCCCAAATCGCTGATTGAATCCTCGGTTCCGACAAAGTACGTCATTTGGGGAATCGTCGCAGTGGGCGTCAAACTGTCGGAACGCCCATGATGGGCAGATGCGCTGCCGCTGGCCGGAACTGGTCGCATGTTGTGCGCGAGTCTCCAGCAATGAGCGGACTGGGAGACTCAGGAAAGGAGGGATATCTGGAGATGATCGATCAAGCACTTTGTTGAAGCAAGATGCGATGATGGCTGACGTGTGATTTAGAGTTGATCTATCGTTGGGGGAGACTTTCGGCCGGTGATTAACGCGACAGCGCAGTGTTGAGCAAGGTATGGGTACCGTCTCACCGAGTACTGCACAGGTATACTTGGCAGGCGGTGCGGTGGAGATGCGCGATGGCGGAGAGCGGGGAACGACTTTCCGGTACTTTTCGCGTCGTACTCCCTACTTTATCAACGATCGGATGTAAGTCGTTCGAACAAGTTGTGACAGACAGCCGCTAGAGGACTACTGGCGAGTAAGGTGTGATAGAGGTAGAGGCAGTGGTAGATGCTCATCTATTCCCTCACTTGCTAACGGAGCGCGTGGTATTCCTGCTTTCCACGAAGCCAATAACGAACCGCCTATGACCTTCTGTAATGCTCCGCGTCCAGCATCCGACACAGCATACCGCACCTGTCCTCCGTCCTGTAGTAGTGACAAACAGCCAAAGTACAGAGGCAAGCTCGCACCCCGTCTAAGAAATACACCCCTTTAAGATCCCTGGAATGCAGGGACAGCGCTCAGCGTTAGTTCGATACGGCTTATCTAAGTGCATATCCGCGGCCCACAATAGCGGGGCAGCCCGATCCTCCTCTGTATTCCCATCTGGTGCTACTAGCTTCCAGCCTCTTGGGGAGACATCAAGCATTTTGGGTATTGACTCATCTGGAGACAGGCAGACGAAGCTGTTCGGTTGTCAGGAGCAAAGACACGACACAGAACCGCCAAGATGGACGGCAAGAGACATCCCAGCTCGTTCCAGCAACTGGAGAAGCTCGGAGAGGGCACGTACGCCACTGTGAGTTGGTCCTTTGCAGCCCTTTGCCATGCGGTTAAAGGACATGTCGACTAACTATCATCTGTTTTGCTAGGTGTTTAAAGGGAGAAACCGCCAGACCGGAGAGCTGGTTGCTCTCAAGGAGATTCACCTCGATTCCGAGGAGGGCACGCCCTCGACCGCCATCCGAGAAATCTCGCTGATGAAGGAGCTCAAACACGAGAACATTGTCGGACTTCACGATGTTATTCACACCGAGAACAAGCTGATGCTCGTTTTTGAATACATGGACGGCGATCTGAAGAGATACATGGACACTCACGGCGAACGCGGCGCGCTCAAGCCCACGACAATCAAGTCCTTCATGTACCAGCTCCTCAAGGGCATCGATTTCTGCCACCAGAACCGAGTCTTGCATCGAGATCTCAAGCCACAGAACCTACTCATTAATAGCAAAGGATGTCTCAAGCTTGGTGATTTTGGTCTTGCCCGTGCCTTTGGCATTCCCGTCAACACCTTCTCCAACGAGGTCGTGACCTTGTGGTATCGCGCACCAGACGTCTTGCTCGGTAGTAGGACATACAATACGAGCATCGACATCTGGTCAGCTGGATGTATCATGGCTGAGATGTACACTGGCCGGCCATTGTTCCCCGGAACAACAAACGAGGATCAGATTGTCAGGATATTCCGCATCATGGGTACGCCCACCGAGCGTACATGGCCCGGCATTACCCAGCTCCCAGAGTACAAGCCCACGTTCCAAATGTATGCGACTCAAGATTTGCGAAACATTCTTCACGCAATCGACCCCAGTGGAATCGACCTAATTCAACGGATGCTCCAGCTTCGACCAGAGCTACGCATAAGTGCTCATGACGCCCTGCAGCATCCTTGGTTCAACGATCTCGTCCTCCAACAACAACAGCAGCAGCAACAGCAACAAGCAGCCTTGCAAGCTCAGGCGCGGAGTTTCCAGCAGGCGGTCCCCTCACAAGCCTTTGATAACAACTACTAGGCATAGCTTGTGGCGTATCCTCCGCACCAGGATCCTACAGGGCTGGCCATTAGTAGGCATACCTATATGGCCAATCCTGACTATTTTTCGATTGTATGGGGAAAAAGTTGACTCGTTATTACTTCTGGCTGGCGATCAAGACAGCGTAATTGCATACCTACATAAAAAAAAAAAGAGATCATCTGCACATGTCTAGAAGACGGTGTGGGAATACTACGGTCAGACTAGAGCTGTCGCAACAAACCCGGGCTTTGGCGGTGGCTGGATGATATTACTGATACTGATAGTTTATCGTTCATGACTTTAGGGGGGGAGGACAAGATATCCATCCTTTTAATAAGAAGCGAAAGCAGAAAATTCTCATGTTGGGCTTTGCACACTCTGTCACAAGAAATGGGAACTTCTACCATTTGACTTTGTAGCGCTTGGATTCAGTGTCTATTGACAAGGCTACCATCTACGGGGCTCTTGAATTTACGTTTATTTGGCTCCTTGGACCACGTCTCGGCAAGGGCGGCTGTTTCATCTTCCTCGGGAGCGAATCCCATACTCAGCCTGAGCTTTTGAATCTCGTCGCGAACCGCCTTTGCAAGTTCGACTCTGAGCTGCACTGCCTCTGGGTCGTGTCTCAGCTGGTCGGGGTCACCAGCTTTCTCAACCATCTTCTTCCAAGAAGTGCGATAGTGGCCAAAGAGGCTGTCGACGTCGGTTGGTTTCCCAATCATGACTCGTACTCGCTGGCCTATGCGCGGCAGGAAACGCGGGAACCCTCTATCCTCGGACATGATGTTCTGCGTGCCATGAATGAACATGGGGACAAACTCTGGTGCCGGGTCGCTTTCGAGAATCAGGCGGGATACACCCCATTTGAAGTAGCGCAAGGTACTGTCGGGGTTCTGGTGGCAGCAGGCCTCGGGGAAGATGTGGACCCAGGCATAGTGGTTGGCTGCAAAGGCAGAGGGCGAGACGAAGGAGTCGGTGCCGTTGGTGGAAAAGGTTATGTCGGACGGCTTGATGACGGATGAGGGACTGGAGAGAAGCTTGATTGCCTGGGCAATGGTGGGCTGGTACAAGCCCCCTTGCGGCGAGTGCCACAGCCGGTGGGTGGGCAGCACCTGGCCGTAGCTGAAGAAGGCCGAGAAGAAGCGGTTCTTGAAGCAGATGTCGTGGGCACCAAGGCCCCAGCGGAGGTTCTCGACGTCGACGGCGTACCGCAGCGGGAGGATGCCCCAGATCAAGGGATCATCGAGTCTGGGGCTAAGTTAGCAAAGAGTGTTTTATAGCAATTGATTTTTTGGCTCCTTCAATTGAGATACCATACACGGAGACGTGGTTGCACACAGTCAGCAGGCCGCGGTCTCGCTGCCCGTTTTTGCGGCGGTCCAGCACGCCCAGCAGGTTGTCCAGCCCCGTGACCTCGACCCGGTTGAGGCCGTAGAGGAAAGCTCGTGATGCGGCCCCGACGCTGCTCATGACGGCCACGGAGGCGAGCCGCCAGGGCGCACCGGGCCGTGACGCGGGCGTTGGATGTGACGACGACATTTGAGCTCCCGGGCTATGTTTGGCTGTTAATAGCTTTGGCTCGGAGGGATGGCCCGGCGCTGGGTTCCATGACAGGCACTTATGGAGGCCATGGTGGTGAGAAGCAGCACATATAATAGTACCGTATGGAGCAGATGGAGCCGAGCCCTTTTTTTTTTTTTTTTTTCCTGCCGTGGTTCCTTTTTTCTTTTTTTCTTGGGGGAGCCAACAAAGTCGGCCGGGTGCTAAAATGCTGCAGCTAGCCGGCTGAACTTGGCCGCTGTCAGTGGTTGATCCAGTGCTGGAATATAGCGCCCAATGCCTGAACCACAAGCGCTCCGTAGTGGGTGTGATTGGGCAATGGCAACCGGAACTGCACCTGCATTTCAAGGCTCCGGGGCTGGCATTTCTCTATTTTGGTACTAGTCCAGCTACGGGACGGGGGATGGCTAATCCTAGATGGGCAGTATCATGTCTTGCCCAAGCATCGCGCTGCTTCAAGCTAAAGTAAGATCCGAAACTCTGCATCTACATTACAAACTGCTGTACATACATACAATACGATACGATACGACACGAGTGCCGATTCAGAATTATTTTGTGACTATAACTCGAATTATTTACCAGCGTTGTTGAATCCAGTAGAGGCCATTTGCTTGCATATCTGTGGCAACAATAGCCATAATGTCACATAGTAGGCAGCTCTTCTCTCTCCTGCTGGGCGAGCTTCCAGCTTGAGCTCTCAGAAGCTAACCACGAAGTTCCCCGTTCATAGGCAAAAGAAACACGACCCGCCCCGTCTTCACTTCGTACGAAAGAGAGCAGGCTAAATCAAATTGGAGCTCAAAATCCGCACAGCTCAGCCGAGACTCATTCCTGCCCTTTGGATTCTGCAGTCTCTGCCTGGAAAACGCCCGAGAGCCGGTCGCGTGCCCACGAGGGGACATTTTCTGCCGCGAATGCGCCCTGGAGAACCTCCTGGCACAGAAGAAGGAGCTCAAGCGGGCAGAAAAGGCGCGCCAGAATGCAGAGAAGGAGGCTGCCAGGATCCGAGCCATTGGCGACGACGAGGAGCGCGAGCGGGCCATTCGCGATTTTGAACTGACCCAGGCTGGGTTGACGAATAACAGCTCGGGCAAGGGCAAGCCAAGTTCGAGTGCTGCGGCGGAGAGTAAAAAGGAGGACGAAGCTACTGTTCGCGCTGGGTCAAAGAGAAAGTTTGCCCTTGATGCGGACGAGCTTGATCGGATAGCGGAAAACGATAAGGCAAAGGCTAGGAAAGCAATTGATGATGAAAAGGTGAGTAGAGCTTACACAACCGTTGCTGCCACATCCAACGTATGCTAATCTTGTCATGACAGGCTGCTAAACCAACACTTCCTTCATTCTGGACACCTTCACTCACCCCGGATGTGCAAAACAGCGGCTTGGCCCCCGTCGCAAAGAAAGCCAAAACGACGCCCACCTGTCCTGCTTCTGCGGAACACGACGCCCACCCCTTTTCTCTCCAGAAACTGCTGAAAATCGAGTTTAATGAAACCACAGACTCTGCCACCAAGGAATCGCGCAGAACCTGTCCGTCATGCCTCAAGACCCTTTCCAACGCTTCCAGCCCGATCATGGCGGACAAGTGCGGCCACGTCCTGTGCTTCAGCTGCGTCAAGCAGTTTCTTCTTCCTTCGGAGAAAACACAAGCCCAAGAGGCAGAAACAAATATTGCGTGCTTTGTTTGTAGCACCCCCGTTGCCGTCGTCACCAAGCCCACTAAGATTTCGAGCGCAAAGGACTCTTTGCCGACGGGGCTCATCAAGCTGAAGTCAGAAGGAACCGGTTTCGCTTCTCGTGGTTCGCGCACCGTGGAAAAATCAAGCGTTGCTTTTCAATGTTGAGCGGAGTTTGATTCACACTCTGAGCTACCATGCCCCTTGGCCCAGATTATCGCTGTAGGGAAGACATGGTGCCGAAATGCACCGTATCGATCCTCAAGCTTCTTCATGGAGCCATGCATTGCTCGAGTAACAGGGCTCGTATATGCACCTGGAATCACACAACGGTGTATCAGGACTGTGCACTGAAAGAGGATTCCAGTCCAGCTTCTCTTTCAAAGAGGCCCGAGAAGCTCCGTATGCTTTACGCCATATCGAAGAGCTTCTTCTTATCTCTGGGTGGCTTGATTGGGTGATAGTGACAACAATTGATCGCTGTCCATGAAATCAGAGAGCCAGCAGGCTAAAATGCTAAGTCCACCATCTTTCGGGCATCATACACTCTCCACCAGTTCTATTGAGTGCATGTCCTTTGAAGGCATCCTTAAACATAGTCCAGCAAGGTGAAACACCTGGACCAGTGCGGAAAAAGATGCATTCGCTGGCCGTTACCTTGCAATGCCAACCCATGGAATAGCTCGACATTACCCGGTGAGCTACTACGGCCACTGCAGTGTCAAGCCGTCTCCTGTGGACGGAGAGATGAAGAGTAGGTCGTTGCATCTCTGTTACTTTGACTGGGGGCATATAGACTGTAACCTACTATAGAATAGCATTGTGTCTTTGGATATAGCAAGCACATAGCCAGTCTCTATATAGAAGCATTATAGACAGCTATTCAATCACAAGCACGCATTTATTCAATCTTGTATAATGATGTGAACGCTGACTGAGTCGGCTTCTATTGATACACCTTGTATGGCTGTCTCCAATAATGTATTTATACAGAGATGCGTTTATACAATGAATATGATAAACCTTTAAAAAGAAGTAGAAGAAAAGAACAAGCGGGTCGGCACAGTATTCCAATACCGAGCTGTATCGCTGCCCGTGCCCCTGAATATAAAAAGGATAGTCGTTTCAATCATCAAAAACCCATTTCCTAGTCCGAAAGCCATTCCCTAAAATGGTATATACCCAAAAGGACGATTGAATAAAAAAAAAAGTTCCAAAAGAAGAGAAATAGGAAAGACACCGTACGCCTTGTCCATGCTCAAACCGCCGCTGTAATCGCAAAACCAAAAGAAAGAGAATAATAAATCGATCTCAGGGGTCATGTTTTCTATGCCTGGCTTTCTATGCCCGACTCGCCACCGAGGCCTGCCTCTGTGGCGGCGCAGGCATGCCGAAACTTGCCTGCCGCGCTGATCCCGGGATGGACATGGATTCTACGTCAGGCTCACCCGGAGCGTCTTCGTTATCCAACATCCCGGGGTGGCCAGGGGGCAGTCTCTGAGCGCCAAAGCCGGTGACCTTGAAGATGTTTGTGCGGCCTCCATTGGTGGCCATTTGCAACTGCTCATGAAGCCTTGCAAGCTGGTACTGGCGCTTGATGGGGGTGAAAACGGGCTGGGGGATCAGGGGCTGGGGGTTCCAGTGGGCCAAGGCACTCATAACGGCGCCTGTCTCTTCATCAGAGTCTACAGGGCCGTTATTGGCATCGTCGTCGTCTTCAAGAGGTGCATTTGCATCCAACGCAGCTTCTGTAGTATCGATTAGCCTCTGAATAGATAATGTGTAATTGGTGGCAGTGGGGGAACATACTCTGCTGCTTGGCCTGATTCTTTTTCTGGTACGCAGCTAGAAGCATGTCGTAGGGTAAAGATCTTCCTGATACAGCACGCTTTGCTCCCATCGAGTGACTTTTACACGTTAAAGAACGAGCACACGGTTGGCCATTGGGTAGAATGACACCACATTGGCGCTCAACATCGACAGGTCCTGCAGGGAGAAATCAAGAGGAGTCAGCGAATCTATCCGGGGAACCGTAATTTTTCTTCTCGCAACAACATACCTTTTGGCTTCGGGAGCTTAGCCTTTGGCTCATCCTTCTTCTTCTTCGCCTTGGGTCCCTTGTCTGCATCAGCATCAGCTTTGCGCTTCTTGCTGACCTCTGGCTTCTTGCTGGCGGCCTTTTTGCCGGCTTTCTTTTCTTCCTCGGCGTCACTGTCTTCGTCTTTGCCATCTGCGTTGTCGTCATCATTCTTCTTGGCCTCTTCTTCCCGCGCTGCCTCCTTTGCTCGCTCTCGAGCTTCTCGAGCCTCCTTCTTCCGCTGGGCCTTTTCTTTCTTGACCTTGAGGCACTGTGCTATATGGGCCTTTGCAGCCGTTTTAAGGATGCTCTTCTTGCAATGCTTGCACTGTTGAAGCTCCGGGTTGTCCTCCAGGGGTCGTCCAGTCGCAAAGGTCTCGCGGGATAAGTCGTCTAGTTGGTTGACGACGGGACCAGGAGACACTGGTACCGATGGTGACGAATTGTTTGTCTTTTTTTTCTCTTCTTGCGCAGCGTCAGCATCAGAATTCAGCACTACTGTAAGAGGTACAGAAGAGAGGGAACAGGGCTGGGCGATATATACCATCGATGACGCTGCCGTCCATCCAGTTGCCCGGCTTGCTATGCTTTGGAACCGACTTCTTAAGCTTTATTGTTGCATTCTTGGAGTCTTTTTTGGAAGCGACCTTGATTGTTTGGTCTGCGCCTAGAAGCGTGAGCTGGAACGAACTGTTACATGCATGGTAAATAATGATATCGCCTGCCCACCTTTGCGCGACTCTGCGTCTGGCGCCATGATTGCCGCTGCGCCGGGATGATGTCAGGATGTGTGGTTTTAACGGCCAACCGGCGAATAACACGGTAAGGAACAATTGTAGCAGGCTCAGCAAGGCACGACAGCACTTTGCAGGCGTTGGAGTTGGATATAAGTTGCAGACGGACAGTGACGATCGCGAGGCTGATGTCCAAGGAACCCAACTTCACGTGTCTTGGGTGGAATGGGCGACGTCGGAAGCAACAACGATGTTCCGAAGATATCGCGGAGGCTCAGCGGTACGTACCAGCACCACTTAGAGGCAACCCACTGATGCTGAATCTCATTGTTTGAATCTGAGCTCAGTTGCGATTCATTTCGCAGCATTGTAAATGTCAAGTACAATAGAGTAATAGACAAGATGCTCATTAGGCATGTTATTGATCTATACAACAATATTGAAAATAGAAATAAAACAGTGACGTGCATGCATAGGTACATACATGCACTGTCCCGTAGACCAACCAACCTTGTCCGGTGTCACTTTACGGCACTACTTTAGTGAGAGGGTACCTTAGTCGGCCCCATGGGGATCGCAGCGACCCATTTGTTCATTCTCCGCTATGCTTTACACAAGAATCCGTATCAAAGTCTAGGTACTATAGCATCTAGACCGCTGAACCCAGAAAACGCCCCAGTATATTCAAGAAAACATCAAGCCAATCATTCTAAATAGGGGGCGCCAACAGCCCAAGGAATCCACCAGTTATGTGTGTGTGTACTGTAGGTGAAAGGGGTATAATATGATAGAAGATATAGAAAAAAATGCACTGGCCACGATAGTCTCAATCATCCCAGCGTTGGGATATTGTTTTCACGCCACGCCTTGTATATGCGGTCCCTCATTGCCATGTGGCCAAGACTGCGCTACAACAGAGAGAGTCAGCATCTTGTTTTGGCTGCAGATGACATGGAAAAGAAACCAAAAAGAAAAAGGAGAAGCTTACCGGATGAAAAGTCTTGCCGTAATATGTGGGCACATACCACATGGAATTCTCCGCCACGACCCGCCCGTCTGCCTTTCGCAGCTCTGCATCTTTGCTAGCCGCCGTGGCCATCATGCACAGAGCCATCTCGCCCCAGTCCCCGGATTTCTGCGCTGGTCCAAGGCAGTTGACCGGATCAACCAGCGGGGAATCCAGAGGGAGTAGGGCGTCCGTGGCCCCGAGCACGGGCGTCTCTGTATTGTCCAAACCGCCAACGAGGAAGAACCACGTTTCGTTTCTCGCATAGTCTGGCTCGACGACGCCCGGCTCGCAGAAGCGATGGCCCTCAAAGGCGTCGTCGTAGTCGACGAAAAGGACCCTGGGCTCTGCAAACGCGGCGTTGATGGCGTCGACTGAGCGGCGGATCTTGTTGTTGACGTCGACAACCATGTCGTTCATGCGCTGTCGAAGCTCCCGCTTCAGCTTGGGGCCTCGCCACCACATGCCAAAGGAGTAGTCGTCGCACTCCTCTGTGTCGGCGTTGAAGAAGCGGGCGTATCCAGTGACGGTGATGGTAAACCACGGCCGCTTCTCCCACCGAACGCGGTCGAGAATCTCCATAATGACGAGTCGAAGGCGATGTTCAAAATCGGAGCTGGCCATTTGCTCGTCGGCGTGACGAAGAGCAGACTCGCAGGTCCCAGAGTAGAAGCTGTAGAAGCGAAAGATGCAGCTGTTCATGATTTCGAAAAAGCCCAGGTCGTTGCCGCCAATGGACAGGAGGGCAAAGTCGGCCGTCGCCGTCGTGTTGAACTCGTCAATCTGGCTGTGCTCCGCACCAGCGAGCATATCGTTGACGGTCGAGCCCGTGCAGGAGAGGAACTGAAAGGTAGGGCCGTCGCCTCCATCCAAGCTGCGGCTGAGGTCTTCCTGGACTAGCATCGGGTAGGCATTGTGGCCGTGGCGACAGTCATCTTCGGTGCCGTTGAACAGGCCTGTACCGATGCCGGCAGAGTATGAGTCGCCGAGAGCGATGAAGCCCGACGGACGGTTTCCTGGCCTGCTAGGAAAGGGCGGTGCGTAAGGAGCTTGGGATCGGTAGGCTGTAGAGGGTGATTCTGTGGTTGTTTGTAAGGCGTAGGTTAGTGGAAGGGAGCGCTATTGAAGTGACGCAAAGCAAGGAACGGAGGATGGACAACGCTGTCTCACCTGGACGATGCTGTCCCAAGACCAGCTGTTCATTGTCCAAGCGATGCTCGTATGGCTGGATGACTAGGCCGAGGCTGCGGATGGGAGCCCAGGCCAGCGTCAAGACGAGCAGCCAGTTTGCAACGTCTGGATACCGCGTCATGCTGGGGATGAGAAGGAAGATGAAGATGAAGAAGAAGACAAAAATAGCAGACGAAGCAAAAAGACAAACAAATGGCAGCTCAAGACATTTGAGCGCGCGGAGAGGATTAGACGAACGCTTCGGATTGCCCCGGCGTTGGGGAGAGCCGGGGGGTCGCAACTCGTTGGGCTCGGTGATGAGGCTGATGCCAGTAGGAGTAGTTTTGTGAGTGAGTCTTTTTGACTTACATGGCCCATCTACCCATATATACGGATACACCGGTAGATAGATGCAGCTGCAAACGCACCTACTAATAATAATACGTGTGAGCTGCCATACTGACTGACTGTCTGTCATACAAGCTCAACTGTCATGCAGTGGCATCTGCCTAGGGACGCGAACAGATAAGATAGCAGAGCCTAGCCTTGTCCCGGGGTCACGATTTTGTTGGGCTCGCCCACGCTTATAGGCTGGTGCTGATCCATGTGCCGCGGCCGCGACCTCCTACTTGCTGCAGCTTGTCAGGGGCTTTAGTTGGATGAGTCTAAGTTAGCCCGTTTGCGACGGCTCACGGGACTGAGGCGGGAATCAAGGGTCTGATCTGGTTCACATTCACGCGGGTTTCATGTATGTACCGGGAGAGAGGATGGATGTGGGATTAAGCAGAGGTAATATCTGCCGGGTACTTTGTAGGGTACATGTCATGTTATCTTGCCGCATAACGAACAACGCTGGGTGTGTGTAACGGGAACAGAGAGAGAGGCCGAGGAAAAGTAAATTACTCGTGAAAATGCATCCAATAGTAGTTTATTACTTACTGTAAGTGGTAGTGTAAGGAGCTGCCTTCATACTCCCCCAGCTCCATCATCTGTACTCCGTAGTTAGAGCAACTATGTACCTTAAATGTGCATCGCATTTGGCCCACATTGTTGATTCCCACTTCTCCATCTCGAATCTGCCAATCTCCGCCCATCAAACAAAGCATGCACAAGCACGAAACCAGGAGAAACACACCTGAAGGCAATGGGAAACAAAGCATGTACAAGCATCAAGTACAGTACACGTATTGGACCCCTAATAAGAGTACATTACCTAACCTGTCACTGTCCATGCCTTTCATACGTCATTCACGTGCAGCCCCCCAGTGACACTTCTCTCTCACACGTTCCCACGCTTTCCCCACCAAAAAAGGGCGACGATCTCGATCCAACAACGAGAGCCTTGCGTCATCGCCCATCGACCCCCTTTCAGCTGCTCCAGCCCAGCCCAGCAAATTCCAAGCTTCAGAACTGCAGATGCAGCATTACCGGAACATTTTGTCAAGGTACTAAGGTTTATGCTTGTCAAAAATAGCAGCTGCACAAGGGCAATTCCCCCACCCCACCTCTTTGTACATACTGCATTTCGAATAGCTGCCAGTGTACAAGTACAAGCAAAACTTGGCTGCGCAAATCCCCTCCGTCATTGCCGTCATACGTGTGTCCATGTTCATGTCTGTTCCCCCCAGCCTCGCTCGCCATGGCCATTCAGCGAGTAGAATCCCGGATTCTGTTAGTTCAAAGTCGCTCCCAGCTTGGAGGCCGTGCTACGTCGACGTCAGAGGCGGGCTTCCAACCTAATTGCTCTTTTATTAAAAGGGCCACCTCTTGAACTCTGCCCCCATTTCCAAGTGATTTCTACCAGACCCAATTCTTTCTACTCGACTTCGTACTATAATACCCATCATCGACACAACTCGTCTACGTAACATCTTCTTCTCAACGCCATAAACCACTAAACGCACACCACTTACACAATGTCTTCCGCTATCGAAACCATCAACCAACTCGCGACATCCGCCGCAAAGGCCGTCTGGGGCGACTCCAGCACCGACGAAACCCACAAGGAGCCCATCTCGGGAGCCACTGGCGACGTTTCCAAGGGCGAGCCTTATGACGCCGGCAACTTGGGTATGATTGACAACTACTTACACGATACCATATGTCAAAAACGACTAACGCCATATAGATCCCAAGGACCAAAACAAGGTCGAATCCAGCCTCAAGGGCCAAGAAGACGACTCACCCTCAGACCTAGCCGAAAACGAATACTACGCGCTCTCATCCTCCGCAAAATACAAACCCCTCCCCGAAAGCCCTCGAACCCAAGAACCCATCGGCGGCCAACTCCAGGATAGAACCAAGAGTAACCTCAAGGACACAACAACAGGCACAAACGCAGATGACGACGTAAACCCCGAAGAAGGCAAACCCCTCGACAAGCTCACCGGCGCCGGCCCCCGCCCCGTCGAAGAGCTCGCCAAGGAAAACGGCGGAAACGCCGCCGCCGCAAGCTCCAACGACGCCGTGCAGGAGGAGGACAACAATAAGCCAAAGGAGCAGAAGCTGCCCGAAGATAACTCCCAGCAGCGCGACGACAATCAGAAGTGGGAAGCTTCTGAAGACGACTACGTTAAGACGACGGGGCTTGCGGCTGATGGAGGGAACTTTGATGCTGCGAAGCCTGGGGCTGGAGTTGAAGCTGATCGTATGTCCCCTCCCCCACCCCTACTTTTCCCCTATACTCTCTTTTATTCATTCTTCTTATGGACATGGTGAACTCCTACTGACTATGTAAATTATATAGGCTTGATGGAGCAAAAGGGCCTCAAGACAGATGACGACGATAACAACAACCACAAGGCCGGCAGTTCTGGCCGCAAGAGCTCGGATTCAGGCCGTCATCACAAGGATAAGCCCACTCTGGGGGAGCGAATCAAGAATAAGCTGCACCGACATTAAATCCTGTCTTGTCCTGCTTTTCCCTAAATTCCCCCTTTCTGCTTCTGTCAATTTTGTATCAATTATTTAATTCTGCCTGTATGGAAACGAGGAGTTTGTGTGTATGATACTTTATCTGTATTTGCTCGAAAAAAGTGTTACTTCTCACGTTTGAAACAATATATCCAAGTTTCACGATTTCAAAATTCTCCAAACTTTTCAATGCAAGCCTTTCGTAGATTCGATTTCCAAACACTAATGCTAAACGTCAAAACAAGTATATACCATCATAAATAGCCGTACCATATATATATGCAGACGTTGGATATATATATGTATATATATAAAACGGGTATGATATTCCAAGTTTCCCAATCGCCATTCGACATTTCCTCAATAGATGAAGAGAAATTTCCATCCAACTCTAAATCAAGATGCCCAAACATCCCTCGGATAATAGAAAAACTGAGAACATGGAATAATGTTTTGTTTTGTTTTCTTTGCATCATGCGAACCCAAGTTCCTTCTCGAGCCATAAAAAACCAAAACTCATCAGAGGCGCCAACGAGAATGCCAACAAGTTTTGTTTGCGAATCATAATCACAAAGTCGTCAGAGGCGGCAAACCACGGTAAAATCCATACTACTCTTCATGGTGCCGATGCATTTCAACGTCCAGTCATCCCCACGTTTGGGTCATTGGATGTTGGTCGAAATCAGGAAACCCAAGACACCTTGAATGCAATCAATCCACGACAGCATTTCTGTACAAGGGCCGTCCAGGCTCGGCTGCATCTTTTGTTTCTTTTCGTCCTTTTTTCCATTCCCTTTCAATTATCCCCCTCTTTTTCGCGCCTCGAATCCCTGGAAAAAAGAAGAAGAAATCCAACTTCCGCTGCGATATAGTACCAGACCATTCCGGCATGGCCTTTTTTTTGTGGCCAGATCTTCCCCATTCTAGATCCTCTTCGTATCATTTCTCTGCTTCCACTCCCTCAAACATGCTTTGTGCTTCTCTTCTATACACTCTGCTTCTCCATTGTACAACACGTTAAGCGTCTTTATATATGGGCCCAGTTTGCTGACTGTTTCAAACAATATCAGAGTATCAGGGCTTTGGTGCTCAGGGGCGAGTATTTCACAAAAAGCCAGATTCAGCAAGCACCCTACATCACACAATTCGTTAGCAACTGTGAAAGAGCAGACCGAAGCAAATGCCTCCTCTGTTTTGCTTTGTTGTACATACCTGACAATCTTCTCGTCTTCACGCTCGCGGGGTTCAATCTGCAAACTCTTGTCGTACATCTCATGTACGTCTCCCGCAGCTTGCATGTTGCTCACTATGTAATCGTGCAGTTCAGGGACTGGCTGTAGGGAGTATCCCACATTCTGGTATTGCTGAATGTCGCGAATGACTTCGGCTGTCTTTGCTCTCTTGGCAAAGTTGATCAGATTGGTCTTCTTAATCACCGAGGGTATACCGTCCTCAATAAAGGTAAGATCGGTCAAATAAACACCTACGTTCTTCTGTTAAAACTACCATCCTTCACCATAAAGTTGCTCAACAGGCCAAACTCACCGAAAAAGGGGATACACGGCGGGTTGGCAACGTGAAGCGCCTCGCGGTACTCGCCAAAGTTCTTGGTGCTAGCCATAAGTCGACGCATCGTTTCCAGAACAACGCTGGTTCGCTGAGGGACTTGATCCCAGGTCCGCTTCAAACGCGCAATAGGCGCCGTGCCCAACGCTGAGATGATGGATGTCAACGTGGAGAAGTTGTTGAGACCTCGGCATTTCTAGTAAAACTGTGTTAGCACTGGATTGTTCTTTCAATATAAAAGTGTCAGGATACGCAAACATACGTCGGCAACAGCAACAAAGTGCTTAATCACCACAACTCGCTTCTTGACATCCATCTGGTTTAGAATCATCTCCGCCACCCAGTTGGTCATCTGGTTAGAGTGCAGAATCAGAGCCTTGACATTCGGAGCTGCGTCAGGGTCGCCGTCTGCAACCTTTTTCTGCCACGTCTTATTCAAGCACTCAGTGGCCTTGATCTTGGAGTACAGCCGAGACTCGATGATTGTCAGTTGGCGAGCAAACTCTGTAACGTCAATGTCCAAGAATTTGAGTTTTCTCATGTTCTTTGGAATGATGGGCGTTGGAGTGCTCTGGTTCAGGGTTTGGATCATGCGCCTGGCGCCAGCCTCCTTGCCGCTGAGCCTCTGGTCGAGGATCGCCATCAGGGGCCCTGAACCTGGTGTCTCAGTCGACTTGACAGTGTCTCTCGCAAACGTGTACACGTCGCGTATCAGAGTCTTGGACTCGTCGTTGAACTCTTCCATCCAGAAACTGTCGAACCAACTCTTCAGAATGTTGACCACTCTGAATCGGATGAGCTTCTGCTTGCGGTCTCGCCACAACTCATAGTCTTGCTGTGTGAGGCCCTCCGGAGGCTGTATGCCGAACCGTTGAACTAGCATCTCAAAGAGCTCGCGTGCTGAGGTAAAGGATCGATAAGTCAAGAGGAAGGTGTTGTTAAAACTAGAATCAAGTTTATCATGGCGCGTGAGCTGCTCGACCAGTGCCAAGAGGGATCCTCCCTTTACCGTGGGTGTGGTTGCCTTTGCGTCCCAAGAGAGGTCGTTTTCGTAGTCCAGGAGCAGGAACTCGGGCGTGTCCTCGTCCGGTTGAAGCTGTGGTGACGGGTCTTCTCCAAAGATCTTCTTGACCTTGGAGTAGTCGCCCTTTCTGGAGAATCCAGGAGGGGCATCGCCCTCGGAGTATGACTGGGTGGTGATGAGTGGCGGTCGGACTGGTGCGGTCCTTGAGTCTGACCGCTGATGGGGTCTGTCGTAAGGCATAGTCTCTCCTCGCTGGAGCTGGCCCCGTGGTGGTTGACGAGCCTTTGCTTGCTGCTGCTGCATGTTGATCAGGACCTGCTCTGAAAGCAGCTGTAGCGAGAATCCAGTGTGCGACGAGTTCGTCTCGAGTGCTCTCGCGCATTGGCGAACATAGTCGAGACGGCTCTCGAGAGGCTCTCCCCGTACTTCTGACCATTCGTCCGCCAGGGGTCCGGCGACGGCTTGGCAGCTTAGCATAAGGTCGGCAATGTTGTCGTACAGCGATTGCTTGTTGATGCTAAAGTCTTCCAGCTGAGGTGTCTGGAATGTATTGCCCAAAGATGACAGGTCGACGGACTCAATCATGGCAATCCACGGCCTAAACGTCTCTACAACCTTGCCGCCTGCAAAGCAGACATTGTTAGCAATGGCCTCGTGCCGCTGAGGCGAGATGATCTTTTCAGGAGCTGTAAGGTTCTTTTCCAGCTCCCGAATGCTAGACACGAGAATTCTCTTGTGCTCATCTAACCTCTCGAGGAGATTACCATCGAGGACTGCGGTGGGCTCGGTGAGACCCTCCTCATCGTCAAGGAAGTTGGGTGACATCAAATCATGGAAATCTAGCCCGTTGCTCTGCCAGCTCCCACCTGAGGTGCTGCCAATGACAAAGCCAGGGAAAAGTCGGGGGATGTCCTCTCCTCTCTGTTGCCTGGCCACTTCAACATAGCTGAAGACGCCACCCAACACGCCGTCGGCCTCCTGGAGACACTTTTGAACAGATTCCGCGTTGGGCCAATCGGCGGCAGCAATGTGTGAAGAAATAACCAGCTTGGAAAACTTGGACATCATATCTCGGAAGTGGGGATAGAGTGCCTTGTTAGTAGAGATGATGGAAGGCTGACCAGAATGGTTGTCCGTGGTCCCTGAGCCGGCGGCAAGAAGTAGTCTGAGGTGATCGGAAATGTCTTCGGCCCTGGCCACGTATTCGGAGCGGGCGTTGTTGGTGACGGCCTCGCGATATCGGTCGATGGCGCGCTTCATGTTGGTGACAAGCAGACTCCAGGTAAGGGGTGGCGTGGATCCATCGTCGAAGAAAGACTTGGGCACGCTGGTGGTGGCAGGCACGTTGTATGTGGTGCTGGTGAATGATGTAGCCGATGCAATGTTTGGTGGTTGGTTGGTGTTGGCGAATCCGAGGGCGTATGCATCGCTTCTCTTCCGCCGAGCGGGAGAAGTACCATTCATCGAGTCCATTGATGTTGACGGGGAGAGAGCTGCACTGAATGAACCGCGAATGCGAGGCTGGATAGAGGATTAGTTCCAAGTATTTTCTTTTTTGTTTGGTCATGTTTAATGGACAGATAGATGTGCTTACCATGGACCCTCTGGACGCGAGCATCAGAGATTCGCCTTCGGCCTCTGAAGCTGAAGTCGCCGAGTCGTCGTCCTCGTCCTGGGTCAGCCCACGCGCCATCATTTCTGGCGGCGGCCGTGTCTTCTCGGGCATGGCAACGTTCATGCGGTCCCTGGGGCCCGTCTCGGCCGAGGACACGGGCGATTCTAGCGGCAGCTCCATGCTGCGATCGCCCGTCATCATGTTGTAGTAGAAGAGGCGGCCATCTGGCGTGGCCTGCGGGATCCAAAAGTCGGCGCGAGACTTGTCGCCGCCCATGTCGGTGCCCTCGAGCGGCAGGCTGCCAAAGCCTTCGCCCTCGGAATCTTCGTCCTGGTCGGCACTGTCTTCGTAAAGTTCGTTTTCCTCCATTTCGTCTTCCATGTGGTGGTTGGCATGGCCGTTTTGGCCCATGTCGGGAAACTCGTCGGGGCTAGTGATGGCCTGGCAGTAATTGCTGGGGAACCAGCCGCGCACTCCATTGATGACGCCGTCCCACCAGCCGCTCTCGAGCTGGGTGATGACCTGGATGATGTCGCCCTCGTGGAAGCTGAGACTGGTCCTGTCGTCGGCCTCATAGTCGTAGAGAGCACGGACGTACATGCTGCCGGGCGGCGCAGTTCCCACGACGCCGTCCATGGTTTTTGGCGCGCGCGTGTGGGGGAAGAGCTAGAGAGAGGGGGGAAAGGAGAAGTTGGGGAGCGAGAGAGCGCGCAAGAGAGAGTCGGAGAGGGGGCTTCGACAAAGGCCCAAACGCGATGGCGATGGCCGGGATGGGCGAGATGGCGATCGAGTCACGGTTTGCGCTCGAGGCCGCGGAGGATCTGTGCCAGCAGAGAGCAAGTCGAGTCGAGTCGAGTCGAGTCGAGGCGGGTCGGATCAGATCAGGATGAGATGGCGACAAAATCACCGCAGGACATGGTCCGCGAGTCAGCCTTGTTGCAAGCCGATGGCGGCGCGCGCTGGGCCGATACCAATGCCAATGAGCATGCCACCAATGTTGCAGGCGGGAAGCAGGCGAGACGTGCTCGACGGGCTGGAGATGTTCAGCAGATCGCTGGGGGAAAGGGGAGGCTATCGTCGACTGGAGTTTCGAGTGGCGGCAATTGGGGTGGTGGCCTCGCTGTGTTTCTGGCGCTGCTGCAGAAAGGGCACGCTTGCTGCTAGGCCGTTACGGGCACTGGGGGGAGATTTAGGCGAGACAAGAGCACTGATGGAGGCGCTGTATCTTCCCATGTGCTAGTGGGCGCGGGCGTCCTCCACTTCTACAATGGATTGGATCGGTTCTGGCAGCGTTAGCGAAGTACAAGGCCCAGATACTGCCCGTTACAGCAACCCCACGCGCCGTCAACCTCTGGAATCCGACAGCTGCTGGGGGAACTCGACGCACCTGAAGCATGCCGTCGATCGCCCAAACAAACGTGGAAGTGGAAGCGCAGTGCAGGCTCAAGCAGCACGAGCAACGCGCGACATCAGACCGGCGGAAACGAGACAGTTGCATGTACTCCGTATCTACTTCCCATGGACCCCCAAAATGAGACGAGCCCCGCTCGCCATGCTCCGTCGCTCCAGCTTAGCGCCATGCACGCAGCCAGGTACAGCTACCCCGGGCAGCCACAGACGGCCAGCCACATGCTTCGTACCCGGTACTTGCGCGCGCTCGAACTAGTGGCTAGCCACTAGGAGGAAGCGATAGCTACAGCACCTCCTGAACCGTTTGAAACCTCGCAGCACACCAGCCATTGATGTGTTAGGCCGGTACATGGATTGATGGAACTTGCACCAACAAATTTCAAAATTGAATTGAATGCATCAATCAAGCTAGATGGACCCACGACGTGCCGGAGCTTGTCCATGATTGGAGATTTGTGCTTGAGAAATGGACGAGCAACGATTTCTCGAACATTGAATGGAACAGTTACATGAGATACGATATCAAGAGGTACGTGAATGGGTCCCCAAACACGCGCAAAGGGCGCACAGACAGGCACATGTGCAGTGCATGGTACCTCTTTTGCTCTTGTAAGCCATCCATCTGATCCATTGCCATCAATCCCTACAGGTTGGTTGACTCCATTGCCTAGAATGGCAGAACGCTTGATTGTTCTCTTTGGTGCAGCTGTCATCTCATAAATACGGATAACATATGAGCATTCCTTCTCCTCCAATCTCCCCAGCTCGTGCCTGTCATTGCCTCTTAACGAAGGGCTTGTCACATTGCACCCCACGTTTGACCACCTTGCCAGCTATCCAGAAGCGAGAAAGATGAATGAGAATCTACGAAGCCGGATTGGAAGGGGATGGTACGGATCGGCTCTCCTCTTTCTACTATGGATACGATAACAATGCCATGCTTCACCTTCTGTGCTGCAACTCTGAGCTACCACGATGATGGCAGAAGCGTTGGTCATACCGCTTCCGTTGCATTGCAATTCGAGACAGACCAACCTATACAATCTTGTTGGAACTATTGCAAAGGACGGAGTATGACCGGGAGCACAGCTACCTCTCTCTCTCTCTACCAGGGATTATTCGGCCCTCAAATCTTGGAGCGACGGGCATACAGTATGGTGGGCAGGCACAATGCAATGCAATCCTCCCACACGACCCAAAAACACACAAAGCACAAAGAGAGAACCAGCCAGCCAAGGCATAATTCTGCGCCGGGACCTCAGGCCGTTGGCATCAAAGTGAACCTACTCATTTACACATGGTCCGAATAGTCGGCCTCTTCATACCGCCTCTTCGACCTTGGCCCCCTTCGCATGAATAAACGCTAGCAAACCCACAAAGTGTCGGCCAACGCATCAGCAAAAAGAAAACTCGGTAATGAACTCGGACACGAAAGACACTTCGGAGGAGTCCGCCGAACAGGATCTGAATAGGGCTCAGTTTAAATCACGGCAGCAAATTTTTTGAGCGAAATGGGGCGGCCGCGTTCCAGATAGAAAGCTTCAAGAAAAGCACGAGCACGCACCACCCAGCAGCAAAAGCAGCATCCCGCCACTAACAAGCAAAGAAAAAAACAATTACAGCTTCAAGGGACTGAACTACTTTTCGCCAAGTTTTCGCCAGGCCAGACAAAGGCCGGAAAGCTGCGTCAAAAGTCTCTCCCGGAACCGACCAACCGGCCACTAGTACTTGTGCTAGAACTACCTAGCAGCAGAGCTAGAGTCACCAGCAAAATGAGCTTCTCTCGTGTCACGACAAAGTTGCGCCCATGGCAACGAAGAGCTCGCGGGATTCTAGAAAGTGGATGTGCCAATTTACTCCCAGGGGCGCGAAAGGAGGGCAGGGCCATGGCTCGCCTTCAGAACAGGCGCAAGTACCGCTACCAGTCAGATACAACGTGGGGCTGGTGCCCGGAGCGGCCAGCGTCTTAGGTCCCGGAAGCTTGCCCCGGACCCGCCCAAGAACCAGGTACTATACTCGTACATTGTCGCCCTCTAACCAGCAACAGCTACAGTATTTTCGGTGTCTGGTACAGTATGATGAGGTCTGGACGTCTGCTGGCACTGTGACGGCTTGGTCAACTCTGATTTACAGAGACACAGCAATGGAGCACTTGATACAAGGGTCATCCTCCACTGGCGAGTACGCGGAAACGGTGCGGATTCGGCTTAAACGGTGGTGGCTGGGCTTGTGCAGTGCAATTTGTGCATGTTTCAGTCACCGTTCCGTTTCCCGTGTTGGCGCATCTCGGGGAGGTACTTGAGCCACAGAGAAGGGCTGCTGATAAGCGTGCATGTTCGTCGCGCCTCGTACTGTGCGGCCAGTGACGCGCTGCCATCGTGTACATGCTGGCCGGAGCTTCTGGTGCTGACCTTTGAGGATTCATATCATGGCAGCACTGAAAATAGGGGTCTGGTCGCCTTTTTGTCTGTGCCGCCTTACGGGAATAGGGAGCTGCTTGTACCAGTGATTGATGAAGTGAGCACCACGTTCAATGGATTTGATGCATGCAATTTGGCAGAGACACACACCGCTGGAGCTGCTTCTACTTTGAGTTACAGCGTCTTCACACATCAGCGGTAGTGGTGTTGGTGTTCATGCTGCAAGTCGATGATGATCTGAAGATACGCACGCTACATACAATACACGCATGTACGAGTACGAGACAGAAAAACAAGCGTCTCAAGACAAAGAACCAGAGTATGGGGTTAAAAAAAAAAAAAAAAAGAGAGAAAAGTCTGGAGATTTCCCCTCCATTACACGAGTGAGTCCATCCAGATTTTGAACCCATTCGCTACATCCACCCGGTGCCGTATGGAGCATCGTCACAATCTACCGAGGCAGCGGTTCAAGGCTCCGGTGTGTGGATGTTGCTTTTTTTAGTGCTGCGCGTGTCAACTTGTCCCAGGACAGCAGCTGTGCCCACAACGACCCGACTCCGTTAACTCCATCTGATCTCAAGACATGAGATGATACTGTCCGAACCGGTTTGATTGATGATGGCACAACGGCATCCCTCTAGAGAAAAGGAAGATACTGTATGCTCGGCTTTGTCAGCTTCGGTCGTATGCACCCCACGCCGCCCGAGAGCTGACTAGAGCCGCTGCGGGTTGACGGAGCGGGAGATGCAGCTACGAGAGGAGCAAAATAGGACGGGCAGACATGTACAGTAAGACGGCGATCTCACAGGCAAGGTACAGTACAGCAAGGCACGCACGTAGCGTGGTGTATGTCCTCGTACAGTACTCGCAGATCCAAGTGAAGTGCCTCGGTGGAATTCGCCTGTTGCACAGCCAATGCACGCTTACCTGTGCTCTGCGTGTACGAGTAATACGTATGGACAGCAGTGGCCATTGTGGTGATGCCCGATTTCTAATAATACTCGTGCCGGGAGATTTGGTGTCCATTACTAGCAACTTCGCCGCTTGGGAGGCGCCAACGGACGGGCTCGTATACACCAGTCATTCGAGCACCTGAAACGACTTCTCACCGTGACTAAGACATTCCACCTTGACCAAGGCTGAGTGGCGGTCTACTGCAGTGTGTCCGACAAGTATTGGACGACGTTCGCTTTCCCATCACCGCCAGTCTGGCTGATTTGATCCCATGGATGATGGCCAAACCGAGCACTACGAAGACAGGTAACGGTACATGCAATGCATGCACGCATCTGCATGCCCCCCTGCCCGGTTTCTTGGTGAGCAGTGGTTGATTTTCCCGTACACGCACCTGGTCCAAGCACGGAACACGGAGAGAAGTGCTCACGGAATGGAAGAAGGGGGTCTAGTTTCAACGCTGCCCCTGTCTCCTTTATGCACGAGAATGCATTCATGTGCCTTAGCACGAGTAGCGTGTACAGGTACGTGGAGGAGTGCAGGCATCTGGGAATGCGTCCATCTCCACTACTGGAAAAGTACTTTCCAGAGTAGTAGACACCGACTGTTGGACAGTACCTGTCAGGCAGGATTGCATCGCATTGTCTCACCCAGCGAGCCCGTCAGCGAATGCGCAGTACTTGGCGCCAGCAACCTCACACTTGCATTTGAGGTATCTGTCGGGTAGCCATGAGGGCATCCCCTGTAATGGACGCTGCCCGTAGCTTTTGCTTGGTACAGATACTTGCAAGCCTGACAAGCATGTATGTACGGATACAGTATCCATCAATTGATGCTTGAAGAGTTGAGCGCTTCTAGAAGGTGTTTTGTCAGATGGCACCGATTGTTTTGCGCCTTGACCACGAGTCATTGATACAGCATACAGGTACAGCCATGTATGTACGTATGAACAGTTGTACATGATAACATTGCTTTCCAATGGAGGAAGACGAGGTGACAGAGATACACAGCTCAGTGTATTCATAGCGTCGAGGCTGGCAGTGACGATAACCTTGGCCAGACTGTGCTCAATGAGCGGTGTGCAACGGCTAATACAGTGCGATGCATTGTTACTAAGACGGAAGCTCGTTACTCCCCAAGGTCGTCGTGTTCTCAAGAGTCGCCCAAAGTGGTGGCTCGGTAGTCCGCTCTCAGCTCCTAAGTTCGGACATGGCGCCCGTGGTGGGTTGGTGTGGATCGCCAGATGCAAGACCGGCCTCGTTGTGGTGATAGAACCCAGCTCCGATGCTATGGAGGCGGGATCGCGGAGACCGACCAGGTGCTCATTGTCTGTTTCCGCTCCATCATGACGCGCGCCGGATCTTGATCAGTTTGGACGTCCGAGTACCGGTACCGGGACGTGCGTCCATCTCGATTTCTCGAAAGGAGCAGGGCCCAAACAATATCCCCTCCAGCTCTGTTCGGTACTTGGGATTCTCAAAAGTAATCCAAGACAAGGCGGCGCATTTTGGCGTCTCTGTCTCCCAGGGAGACGCTGGAAGTGGGCACCGCTATTGCTAGCACCAGCACTTGTAGCATGTGTGTCTTATCCACCTCGCAGAGTGGTAATGGGCTTGGCGGATACTTGCCATATTGGGCCTTTTGCGAGGCCTGGCGGCACTGATCGATTCCTAGAACGTCCGATCCAGCTTACTTTGGCGAGCGCATGTGTGAGTGCAGTACACATGCTACTGCAGCGGAGCAGCATTGGCGGCGGCGGCCACATTCAACGTCTCTTGGCCCTTTCAACGTACCAAATACACCAGCTCTCTTATGGTGGCTGCTCGACACTTTTCGGTGTCCGTAGTGATGGCAGAAGGGAGGGGGAGAAGGGAGAAGGGGGAAACGAAATGAAGAAAGGTGGAAAACGAGAGGAAGGGGACAGGAAATGAGGAAGCTATTTCCTGCCTTACNGGCTCGGCCTACCTAAGGACCAACAACACACAGTGCTGGCCAGGGAATATCGATCGTGTTCTGTTCTCGTGATGCCACCATGTAGCACGGAGCAAAGGACAGCACATCATCTCCAAGGCTCCTGATGCCGCCAGCATGTAGGCGCAAGCTGTGCTGACCGACTGTCGCCAGAACCCGATGGTGGGGTGGCCATGGCCTCTACTGTACGAGTACAGGCTGCAGGCGGCGCGCTATTCATCCATGTTAGCAGGACAAACAGACTTGCAGCGCCTATCAATCAAGCCCCCAGCACGGCTGTACGTGTGATCAATGGATCAATATGCTAAAACACGCGGGACATGATGCCACCCTGCATGGAAGCTGAGAGGCCGCGGGGTGGAAGAGGGACGGGAATAAGAATGACAGCGGATGGTGTCTAGTAGCCGCGAAGGGATAAAGGAGAATGATAAATGACCAGCGAATGGCAAAAGGAAGAGTCTAAAGGAAATGAGAAAACGCAATGAAGAGACGAACGGGCAATAGAAATGAAAGCACGAAGAAAAAAAGTTGGTGGGGGGATGGAGCGAAGAGGACGGATAGGCGGAAGACGCAGGTCCGGTCACTGGAGTTGATGGATCACTGATTGTTCAGTGGCAGTCAAAGTAGAGGTACGAGCCCCCCGTAGGCACTTGTACCCTGTACGAGAGTTGGCCGGCATGGCGTCGGGTGTGCCTGGTTTTCCTCCCTTGCTGTCCCGCGACTCAGGCATTTTTTCCTTTTTTCCCTCTTGCCTCTTGCGCACGGAGGCCATTTGGGTCTGTGTTTTTGCAGTGCCGCTTTTAAGGCAAAGTCCTTGTCTCTTTGCTTTTTGCTTTTGCTTTTTTGCTTTTCCCTTTTTTTCTTTTTACCTTTTAGTTGGGCCGAACGAGGCGGGAGGCGTGCTGACCTGGCCTGGCTGGACTGGACTGGGCTGGGCTGGCCGTGGCTGACCTGATCGGACGGGACGTGTTCGAGGACGATGCGCCAACGCATTTGATGGCAACGGGTGATCCCGAGGGCGAAAGAAGGAGGCGCGAGAGTGTGTAACTGGTGATGATGAGACGAGATGTGATGAG
Source organism: Trichoderma harzianum CBS 226.95 (assembly GCF_003025095.1). NCBI lineage: Eukaryota > Fungi > Ascomycota > Sordariomycetes > Hypocreales > Hypocreaceae > Trichoderma > Trichoderma harzianum. The sequence goes on from NW_020209279.1 coordinate 76,561, forward strand.
CTGGGAATCTGTCTTCGGTCATCTTTGCTGACTTTGCGAGATGGATAGCTGGCACTTCTCGTTCGGCATAGAGACACCAGACACGTAGATATACAACGCCGTGGTCGGTATACTTGCAGTGCAGAGAGTAGAGCGTCCATGGAAATATATGGAGTTGCATCCAGGTGGACTACCCGTACTTCAGGCATGTCGCAGGCACTCCGCAAGCCAATTCATTCTTCCAAGTCTCGTGTGGGTTCGGAGAGCGAAATCGAAATGGCACGGCAAAGCTGGTGGTGTCAATTCGGTGCTAGTGCTTGGAGCTATCAATCCTCGCGGCCAAGCGTGTGACTCCGGCAACCAGAGCCTGGAGCCCCGACAAGCTGCGACGCAACGGCGGGCCAATGGCGGGGCAGGGCTTGCAAGCTTGGGTGCGTACCGGTACCTGGCCTGAACCCGGACCGCGCTGAGCTGCGAGTACCCAGAGGTACCGCCCCTTGCGCCTCCCCCTACTTCCATGTAGCTTGCAGCGCCGGTGTCATCTGGTGTGTCCAGCACAGCACAGCAGTACCGCCAAACCGCGCTGCTGGAGGGGCCGAGCTTCGCCCCTCTTGCGCTGACGGGACCCCCGCTGGAGGCACTTGGTAGCGTCGGTCGCCAGCGCAGCAGGCCGCTGTGTCGCGTTTGAGAGGTGGGCTCCATCGTCGTCGCTTGACGGGGTGTGCTCGTGATGCCTCTGCGAGTACCGCCGCCGCGGACGATGGCCGCAGAGATACCTGCTGCGCCTGCACCGGTACTTGGCTGCCGCGTCTGGCACGTCGCCGGGCCTGCGAGGTCGCGGTACAAGAGCCCCGTCCGACGCCCCGTCTGGTGGCCGTACCGCGCTGTACCGCGCTGTACTTACGTCTCGTACCGCTACATGCACAGCACAGCAACTTCCAGCCAGGTACCCGCGCTCCAGTGGGCACAGCACAGCACAGCGCATTTTCGCACCATGGACAGCCTCCCCCTCCCCCTCCATCCCTCTTTTTCCCGCCCCGACTCGACCAGAACTTTTTTTTTTCCAGGTATTCTCCAGTGCCCTCTGCCCTCTGTGCTGTTTCCCCCCTCCTTCTGCGCACCCACCCCTCCCAAAATTCTTACCCCCCCAGTGGCTTGCTGTCCGCGTCCCCCGAATTGAAATCTTTCCCCTCCCCCCCTCTCGCCGTCTTTCCTTCATTTACTGCCCTCGCCCTCTTAACCCGCCTCTCCCCTCTTCGTCTGCCACCATCTTCGTTGCCCCCAACGACAAACTACACCAGCTTCACAGCATCGCCATTCTCTGTCCGATCCCCGACATTCTATCCGTCGAGGCCTCCAGAAGCCTCTGTCCTCACCAACCCACATCTATCATCTTTCCATGACCAGAATACCGTATTTTCCAATGAGCAGCATCAACATCGAGGCCACCGCAGTCACACTTTAAACCCCACGGGCGCGCGTGCGAGCGAGGAGCTAGGAGTCGAGAGCGAGAGCGAGAGAATTCGCATCCCACCAGAGCACGAGTACGATATTCAACCATCGTAGCGTCTGCCCCAGCCGGCAGAGCCGAGCGTCGCGTCAGCGCAAAACACACACATCGCCATCTTCATCCCCCATCAAACCACAGCACGCGACTTTGCCCAAAATGCCTGGCGCCAGCGTCGCAGTTCTCCCGCCTCCAGCGGCCTCGACCCCGTCCTCGCGGAAGGCGTCTCTCGCACCAGAACGCAAATACAAGTGCCAGTTCTGCAACAGAGCCTTCAGCCGAAGCGAGCATCGAAGCCGTCACGAGCGATCACGTATGTTTCCCAGAAAAAAAATTCTCCCTCGAAGAAAGAAAAAATTATCTCGAGCATTCTTCGCTCTCCAACATGCCAGCTCTGCTAACTCTCTTCTTCTTAGATACCAAGGAACGTCCCTTTAAGTGCATGAAGTGCCGAAGTACCTTTGTTCGTCGCGACCTTTTGCTCCGACATGATCGCACAGTCCACGCCAAAGATGGCGGCGTCCCCCTTCACAGCGACGGCAAGCGTCGTGCTGGTCCCAAGACTCGAGCCATCGGCGGCCCCTCCAAATCCTCAATCGCCTTGGACACCTCCACCCTGGAGCAGATGGAAGCTGGCGGCGACGGCATTTTCGATGTCGAGGCCGCCGCCATGCTCGTCGCCGACCTGCATCACAAGGCCACCGCAGCCATGCGCGGAGACGATGGATCTTACGAAGACGGCGCATCCATGGCCTTTTCCCCACGAAGCTCCACCGTCATGGAGCCTGCCGTCACCTATCCATCTGGTGCCATCGCCCTCCCGCAAGTTCAGTGGGACAACTTCATGGCCGAGCCCAAGCCTCACTCCATCACCTCGAGCGCCTCGGGCTCTTTCGAGTCGTCGCAGCCCTTTGCAGGTGGAAACAGACTGTCGCACCATGCCGGCCAGTTGCCTCCATTCAGCGGCCGAAACTGCAATGGTCTTGTGCCAGCGCTTCAGTCCATGATCAATTCGCTCCCCGCCTCTGGCCCCGAGATCCCAGCCCCTCAGTCTCCCTCCGCGGTGGACTCGCAGCAGGCTGGTTTCAGAGCTCCTCAGGTTTCTGGCGATGATGAGCGAAACATGATTCTGGACAACATCCGCAGCACCGACCGGGAGCATGCCATTCCCGAGAGCTTTCGCCTCCCCGGCCTGGGCTCTCTGAACCGCTACCTGGCCACCTACTTTGGGCTGTTCCACCACCATCTGCCCTTCCTGCACCCTGCTTCCTTCACCCCGTCTCAGGTGTCGCCCCCACTGCTGTTGGCCGTCCTCAGCATTGGCGCTCTCTACGCCTTTGATCAGGACCAGGCCTATATGCTCCACATCGGGTCCAAGGTTCTCGTCAACCAGTTCCTCCAGAACAAGGAGAACTTTAGCTCTCGCAAGTGTCCCCTGTGGACCATGCAGAGCTCTCTCCTCAACATGATCTTTGCCAGCTGGAGCGGCGACCCCAAGGGCTTGGAGTGGGCGTGCTCCATCAAGAGTCTCCTCGCCAACATGGTGGCTGGAAATCGTTACGAGCTCAAGCTTCGCCAGGAGGCCCGTGGCTCGTCCAAGCCTACTCGCGCAGAGTGGGTTGAGGACGAGGGCTGCCGCCGCACGTACTATGCGGTCTACATCTTCTTTGGCTTGCTGACTCTGACGTTTAATCACACCCCCGCCATCGGCTTCAACGAGTTTGAGGACCTGCAGCTCCCTTCAACGGAGGCCCTGTGGAACATGCAGGTTGCCGACGAGGCTGCATGGGCCGAGCAGCTCGAGAAGTCGCCCGCCGCCATCTTCATGGAAGCCCATGACAATCTTTTCCAGGGTGAAGCAATCAAGTACAGCGCCTTTTCCACCCGTGTCATGATCAATGCCTTGTTCCTCGAAGTATGGTACCACAAACGTAGCCCAGAGGCCTTGCAGGATGTCGTGACCGAGTACAAACTTAGACTCGCCCTGGAGACGTGGGAGAAGTCGTTGGACCTGTGCGAACCGGAATCTGTCGTGGTGCCCCTTAGCGCTCCCCACAAGGGTCACCCCCTCATCTTCAATGCCCGCGCCATGTACCGTAACGCCCGCGCCCGCCTCGAGGTTGACCTGAAGACCGTGCAAGAGGCCCTGCGATACCACGAGCCGTACGAGGTCGCTGCCGCCATGTCTCATGCTCGGGACCGCGTCAAGCGCTCCAGCGAGATGATCAAGGTGATTGAAGAGTGCTACAACTGCCTGGAGACGGCCGTGGTTCAGGGCGTCCGCTGGGTGGCGCGCACCTCGTCGACCAACTGGAGCGTCGAGCACCCCCTGTGCGGCCTGGACCTGATGATCATCCTCACGTTGTGGCTGTATCGCCTGGAACACGACGAAGAGCCAGCAACGCCCGAGGAGGTGGCCATGTACTACAAGGTCCGACAGCTCTTTGTCAAGGACTTTGACGAGAGCATCATTGCCAACTTGAGCTCCGTGGTTGCCCGCCTCTGGGGCTCCATGTTGGACGAAGTTGTGGTGTGGGGAATTACCCGTCTCATGGGCGAATCATTCAAACTGCATTCAGAAGCCCTAGTCGGCTATGTCGGCGACGAAGCTTCCTCTAATGTATCGACTCCCTCGATGACCTCGCAGGGAGCGGACGAGGACAGCGTGTACTAAATACATATGCGATGATGAAACGACTGCTTTCTTTTTTCTCTTCTCTCTGTTCATCTTTATCAGGGGAGCGCGACAACACGCGCCGGACTTTCTTAACGCAAAACTCGATTTTATGGCTTATTTCCTCCTTTTTTCTTTTCCTTTTCTTTTTTCTCTTTCAACTTATTTTTTCTGGCTTGTCAATTTTCAACATTGTGGCGCGTGCGGTTCGGAACGGAGTAAGGCTAATGCTGGGAATGTGCTGTTTGAATTATTACTTTTTATTTCTTTTTCTCTTTTTGTCTTGGTTTCTCATGTCATTTCCTTGACGGCTCCTGAGACAGGGCAGGTGATCGTGTGTCCTCGTATCTGTTCTGTTACTGCTCTTAATTATTGGCTTTGATTTGATTGTTTTGTTTTTGCATGGGTCGATCGAAAGGATCACGGGGGGTAATTCTGGAGAGGCGGCGAAAGCAGGGAAATACTGGCGGGATAAAGGATTGGACGTTTCGCATGATTTCGGGGCTCCGAGAAAGGAATATTTGGATCTCGACACCGCGGCAGCGCAAGCTAATGAACTGCGAGGGCAGGTTGATTGGCTGGTCCATGATGGTGATGCCGCCTTTTTCGCATTTCCCTTTTTTTGTTTCTAATGGCCCTTGTTGCCCCCTTTTTTTTCTCTTACCTTGGTAATTTTTTTTCTTTTCCTTTTATTTTTATCTTTGCAGCGGTTGTTTTTTTCCTACCTTCTCTCTTCGCGCTTCTGCTTGTTTGCTGTCACTTTTCGCTGGCATTGCAGTCTGATTTACCATTGGCAATTTCCAAATTCTCAGATACCTTGTTCGATATACAGATTGCTATTCTTCATTGAACCTTTCTTCTTCTTCTTCTCTCCTCCTTTTTTCTTTCCTTTTAACTGTGTGCTCTCTCCTCTTGTCAATGTTTGTTTGTGCTGTGTCTTGTTTTTTTCGTCTTGGTTATGCTACGAAGGGATGCTTACGGAATGACAGCACTCGTGCCCTCACAACATGTCGTGTGTGTGCGAGTGCTCATGGACGAGAGCCAGTCCCGCTACTTCGGTGTGTATAGATATTCTAGTACTACAATTCGAATAATTGTGTCTCTGTCAAACCGATGATGCCACGTAGGGTGCCAAGTGCGTGTACATGTCTGTGACTTTCTACGGTATTCATGCTCCAAGTATACGCCAATTATGCCATGTGACTGCACTAAAGTCGTGATATAATAGGTAGAGTAACTAAGGTAATCAAATGCTTGGCTCCTCGGAAGCGGCCCATGGTTTAATTACCTTTTACTTTTTGTGGTCGGCCAACCGTTTCCCACGTTCTTGTCAAACCTGCATGTACGACCTGCTCTGGTGTCATCCGATGAGGAGAAGCTGGGGGAGGTCAGAAGGGCAGTTGGAGTGGTGGTACCTGACTCTGGCTGTCCTCCCCCTTTCTACCGACCTTATTCTGGGCAATGACCAAATGGGGAAGGCTGAGGCTTTGGAGATGGTGGTTTGATAGGCTGTCAAGTGGCGATGCCTGATGCGTGAAGATGCCCAACTGACTTATATTACATGCAGGGTAAGTATGTACATGCAAGCATCGAATGAGTGGCAGAGGACATGGAGGCCAAGAACAAACACACGGCACGGGCCTTGGTTTCCCCGATAAATAATGAGACATAGTTGGTGATTGAGAAAGACGAACGGAAGATGCAAGGGAGAGGAGACGACGCGCGAGCCCAGGGTAGGACCGTGTGTAACTTGCAAGCGCAGGAAGTACAGACAAAGCAGGGCGTCTCGATTTCCCTCATTCTCTCATTTTATTTTTTATCTTTGCGTCGTGCCTGGCCTTTGCACTGCATTGTGTACTTGCATGCCGTGCAGTTGCTCCCAAGAAGACGTGGCAAGCAGAAATGTGGCGAGCGCATGCTCATTTCCTTCTTCATTGTCTGCTCACGGTCTTGGTGTTTCTGTGGCTTGGGCTGGTTGCCTTGTTCATCGGCTTCTATCTCTTGACTTCTCTATCATCTTGTGCTTCTAATCATATTTTTCTTCTTCTTCATTTTGCTCACCAATAAACATTTTGCTTTTTTCTCTGGTTGTATACCACAACTTCCCTCGCACAAAGACGGCTTTGCTTTCATGGCTACTGCTCGGGGATTGGGCCTGATGCTGGCCCTGGTGGTGGTGCTCATGTCGTGCCTGGTGGCAGCGGATTGTGAGTGCGGATTTCTCACGCAGAGCTCTGGGAAGAACCAGACACGGAACGGAACTGTAAATGGAAACGAGCAGCTGTTCTTTACCAACATGATGGAGAGCAAGTTCTTTGAGATGCGAGACATTTCGCGGGACGGCACGTGGAGGCGGCAGCAGTACAACGTTTCGGCGAGGGCTGGGAGAGGCGAGTATGGCAAGTCGTTTGGTTTGGACAATGTTTACACGACTGCTCGTGATGGTGACGATACCGATGCCACGGAGAGCGATGGATCGAACAACTCGAATGGTGGTGATGGGGTTGGACTGGTGGTGGGCAGCACCGTTGTGGATGAAGCTATTCCGGTGGCGGAGCTGGATTCGGCGAGGAAGGACTTGCATTACGGCTCGTATCGTGCAGGCATGAAGCTGACAGCCGTCAATGGCACCTGTGCGGCCTTTTTCTGGGTATGTGATTGTTTTGCTTCGTTGTTGTGTTGATATCTCATATGCTGATTGTGTCTCGCAGTACTTCAATGACACCCAGGAGATTGACATGGAGTTTCTGTCGCGAGAGTTTGACCCCGTGAAGAAGATTTATCCCGCCAACCTCGTGATCCAGTCGGAAGCATCGCGGAAGGCGGGCTATGATGCGTCCAAGACGGGCACCTTCAAGGTGGTCAACCTCACGTTTGACCCTACGGCTGGATTCCACGAGTATCGCTTCGACTACCTACCCAATCGCGTCTTGTTTTACGCCGACAGCCAGCTACTGGCCGAGATGAACGGAACCTCGGTGCCCTCTGGTCCGGGCCACATCATTCTCCAGCATTGGAGCAATGGAAATCCCCTGTGGTCTGGAGGCCCTCCCGAAGAGGATGCTGTTCTCACTGTGAGCTATGTCAAGGCCTATTTTAACTCTTCAGACTCGAATGTTCAGTCAAGCTGGGCCGAGAGCTGCCGAAAGGCGCGCAGCGACAGTTCAGACGATAGCAGCAGTGACAGAGTGTGTACGGTTGCTGACGTGACGGCAGCAAACGCCAGCACAGGAGGCACCTTTTTCAATACGAGTGATGCGAACCAGCCAAGCGGTGGCGCAAATGATGAGAGCGGCGCGACTTGCCTGGGCAGCATGGAGGCGAATCAGGTGATGGTGACGAGTGCGATATTGCTGGTGTTGATGATGACTTGCTTGTGAAGGATTCTTCTGGATGGGTTCTTGTGACGTGGATGGAATGAATGGAATGCAATGATGAGTCTATGACTTCAATGTTGTGTGTGCTATGGGAGAATGGAGTTGGAGTTTTTACATGGAAGGAAAACAGTACTTTTGGGTGTATATCATAATGGATAGCTGAGCTTAATCATCGCGACACTACACAGCCAGCTTTGAAGGCGTTGGGTGTATCTGTTGAATGATGATGACTTTCATTTTTTATTTTTTCACTGATGCCTTTACACTATGACGACGCGATTCAGCAGCTTGTTTTCTGTCAAGTGAGGCGATGGCTGCTGCTGGTCAGATGCACGATGCCGTCATGGATCCACAAGACACCGAGCAGCTGGATCTGATGTTTCGCTTTGCTGTTCGAATCTTGCTTCTTTGGGGAGGTGAGGCGGTTTTACCTTTTTAGCAGTGTTGGGCATGTGATTATGCACAGCAGGTGGATAACAGCCAAGACAGCTGAATGACAGTAAAAAGGTTGCTGGTCTTCATCATGGGGGATTGCGACTGCTTCGATTTTGGGATTATATTGATTGACTGGAATGCTTATTATTAAAAAATGTGATGCATTATGAGACGGAATATGTGAAATGGGCAAATATGAGTTTTGATTCGTAGATGAAATTTGAGATGGTGGATGGCATGAATCGTGGCGCGGGCTGAAGCCTGCCCAGCTGACTGTGGAGATGATTTACATGAATCTCTGTCTGGGTTAGATATAAGTATATAATAGTCGGAGCATTTTGGTTCTAGAAGATTTGACATTACTTGTATAACACAATTTCCATGACTTTGATGGAGGTTTAATAATACTACTGTTACTGTTACTTCTGTTGCTACTCACACCAATTCAATTCACTTCAAATTGCAATCATGACGCCCACTACCCTCAGCGTCGTGGTCAAAAACAACTCGAATGCCTCGCAGCTCTACGCCTACGTCACCGGCCGCGCAGCCCAGGGCCTCTTCTTCCTCAGCGCCGACGGCACCACTCCCTATTTCCCAACTTCGCCGTCGTCCACCTTGCAGCCTCTCGCAAAGGACTGCGCCGTGGCCATTGGCGGGCCGGGCCGGAGCCGCACGCTGACGGTGCCGCGGCTGGACGGGGCGCGGGTCTGGTTCAGCCAAGAGTCGCCGCTGACGTTCTTTGTCAACCCGGGCCCGGCGGTGGTGGAGCCGTCGGCGACGAATCCCGCGGACCCGAATTATGGGATTAGATGGGCGTTTGCGGAGTTTACGTTGAATGAGGCTGAGTTGTATGTTAATGTGTCGTATGTCGATTTCTTTAGCGTGCCGGTGAGTCTGAGGTTGGAGAATGGGGCGGGCAAGGTGACGAGTGTGGAGGGGATGCCGGCGGGTGCGTTGGATGAGATTTGTGGAAAGTTGAAGGCGCAGGCGGGTGTTGATAAGGCGGGATGGGATCGACTTGTTGTGACGCAGGCTGGGGGGAGTGGACAGAACTTGCGTGCTTTGAGTCCCAACTCGGGGAGGGTCATGTTCCAGGGGTTATTCGACGGGTATTATCGCCCATACGTGGACGCCGTGTGGAAGAAGTACCAGTCGATGGATTTGGTGGTGAACATGCAGTTCGCCGACTGGGGCAACGCCGTCGGTCGAGTCGATGCCTCGGGCCAGACGCTCACGTTTTCCGGCGGCGGAGGCAGCTTTGCTAAGCCCTCGGAGGGAGACATCTTCTCGTGCGACTCCGGGCCTTTTGCGCACGGGGCGGGCGTGTCGGACAAGCAGTTGAATGTTGGAGCGCGGCTGGCGGCTGCGCTGAACAGGAGCACGCTGCTGGACGCGGTGCCGCACCCGGAGGGGGAGGACGTGAGCATGTATTATAAGGAGGCTGTGACGAACCACTATGCGAGGATTTGTCATGAGGTGAGTGTTGGGGGGAGGGGGTATGCGTTTCCGTATGATGATGTTGGGGCGACGGGGGGGACGGACCAGAGCGGGTTTTTGAATGATGGGGATCCGAAGGTGTTGACGATTGGTGTTGGGGGGCCTCTTTGAGGGGGAGTTTGATGGAGGGAGATGAGTGGAAGAAGAGGATGAGGTGATGATGATATTGTATATATGTAGAGATTTGTTTTGGATGTTGGGATGTGTTGGCATTGGTGGACTTGGTTTATGGATGTGAGACTTGTATATATGGATTGAGGTACATGGTTTTTTTCATTATATGTATTAGTTTGATGATTTATTTTGGTTATATGTATGAGTTTGACTTCTTTTGTTATATGTATGAGCACATGAATTGTTTTTATTATATGGATGAATTTGCTATATTCTATTCTAGTTCTTTGTTATGTTAAGCTTCGGCCTAGACAATCTCACGACGATTCACATGTCAATTCTCATGACAACCCTCGTGACACTTTATATACATCAAGACGACATCAGCATCATGTGTGTTTATTTATAGCATGAGAAAAGCTTTGCATAACGTGGACCCGCTGAATTAGCTCACCGTTTCTAGTCCTTCTGGAAAAAGAAGGTTGTTGGCGATCATGGCAGGTTTGGTGGATTTGGCTCTTGTTGTTAATTATAGCATCCTTAGCGGGATCCTTCTGACAGGAGCTGAAAAAAAAGGCAACAAAAGAGGAGATGTGGTGAGTAAGCCGGAGAGCGGATTGTCCTTGAGACGGTCTGTGTGTTGCCACAAGATAAGCTTCGTGTTGAGTTGTTGGTTGTGATGACTTGTTCGTATCTTTCTAGATTTTATCATTTCTGTGTTACAGCAACTGCTGAAAATAGACTACTGCAAGGATAGACTAATTTGTGCAATCATATGTATGGTATGGGATGCGCTATTCTGGCAACAATACACGTTGGTTGTGCTACTCGTCCCTCACTTACACCACCAGGATCACACCCAGCGTTTACCCGTCTCTTCGTTGCATTCACTCGTATCCTGTGCAAACCTTTTTTCTACTTTCCAGGCGTCTTACCAATTACCCGGTCTCGAATCCAGTTTCCGTGCTTCCTCGCCGTTGTTGCAAGGATGGCACTGCATTATCGGACTCGGAATTCAGCCCAGGTCCACCAACCACAAACCGTTGCACCCACTCTCTCTCTCGTTGGGGCACGGGCCGCGTTCCGTCTCGCTGTTTTAAACAATGCCGATTGAGATGACATTTTGACATGGCAGGGGGAAACAGAGAGATGGGGGGGGAGGGGGGGGCCGGTCGAACTGGGCCGGGGCCGGGGGGGCGAGAATCGACAAGTGACTCCGTTTCCAAGGTTGTTGTTGCGTCAAATCCAGCAATAGACAGATGCCCGTTCTGCGAGTGTTTTTTACCCTGCAGCACCCTGTGGGTATAGTGAGTATTTCTCTGTCTGTCCAGGTTGAATTGACATGCCGGTGACATTCTCGTGCTGTAGCATGCCCTGTCAAAACGGACTGGATCGGAGTAAGCAGCAATAGATTGTTGATGCCTGCCAAGCCGGAAGCATAACGAAAACCACCTCCCTAGTACATGTTAGTTGGCCGTAGCACAACGCGAGGGGCTCTCAGCGATGTTGTATTGCATTTGCATCTGATGCTACGTGGACGCTTTGGCTTTGCTCTAGATACTGCTGTATTCCCAACAGTGACACGAGTTGTCTTGTACTGTACACTGCCCTTTTAACCCCTCTCATCTTTTGTTGCACATTTACGTACTGTAGGTATGCGTTGTTAGCCCAAGGTCTGGTGTTTTGTGTAGGTAGGATCATTTTGCTTGGTAATAGACATCCATCCCATTGCTTTTTTGCTAAGGCGGTACCGCATCCCGCCTGTGGCTTCTGGGCGCCCGGGCTAGTACCTGCCTAAGCACTGCTCCAGCACTTCCCCGTCCCGCCCCCCACCAAACCAAGTTCGCCGGCTCGTTGATTGATTGATTCTGATTGATTACTGTGCAGCAACATCCATCCCATATAAGTTCAAGGTTACCGGCTAGACAATTTCCTGGGCCAAGCACAATCTCCACCTCCTTGTAACCGCAAGCTAAAGCACCAAATTCGACTTGGTACGAGCATTAGCATTACGAGCACTAGCACAACGGCTGATGAGCTGCAGCGGGTGACACAAGCAGGACGTGAAGCTTCCCAACTTTGGGGCCCCTTGGCGCAGGTAGCAAAAAGGCGCGCGACAGATTGTGAGAGAGAGAAGAGGCAGAGACAAGAGAGAGAGAGAGAGAGAGAGGAGGGGCTGAGAGCGTATTACTGTATGGAACAGCAGCAGCCAGGCGACGGAATCCCGGAGGCATTTTATCTTGGACCGTCGCGGTCGCATCGCGACTGAAGGCCTCGCTCGCCCTTTTGAACTTTGACTGCTGCTCCACCAACATAACAGAGCAGAGTGAGCAAGTGACAACACACCAAGAGACTTACGAGAAGAAAGAGAAAGACAAGAGGACGAAAGTGAAAAGAGATTGATAGAGAGAGCATCAGCGAGAGAGACAACTCATTCAGCAGCATCGACAATCATGGTCTACTGCGGCAAGCCCTCCAAGGGCTGCTCCAACTGCCGAGAGCGCAAGATCCGAGTAGGTTTGCCTCGTCTACAGCCTCTATTCCTGTTCCTCTCCTCTTTGACCCTTTGGAGCTTCATCTTCTTTCATCATGCAACCTAGTGTGGCGTTTCCGTATGATTACTTACGCTTCTTCTCTTCCTCCCGCCTGTAGTGCGATCAGAAAGACCCCGGCTGCGGCCAATGCACCAAGCGCCAGATTGAATGCCCCGGCTATCGCAACATCGTCGATCTCATGTTTCGCGACGAGAGCAACCATGTGATCAAAAAGGCAACCACCGCGAAGCCGCGCATCAAGAAGCTGAAACATGGCGTCCGGGCCGCTCCGAAGCTAGACGCGGCGCCTCTACCTCTAGGACCGCCACCGCCCTCTCCATCGGCGGGCGTCCTGGTTTTGCGCGACAGCCCGCGGCCTTCAAAGGCTCTGAGCCCCTTCAAGTCCCGTCCCAAGAACGGGCCCCTTCTCTCGGTGCTGCTGGCCGGCTCCGGTGACCATGGCGATGGCTATGACGATTACGACTCGTGGCAGACCAACTCATATCCCTACGAGTACGAACGCATCGTCCGTCGCGGCCATGGAGACGACGACGACGACAATGGCGATGATAGCTTCGAATATGACGACGACGATGATGATATGCTGGTACACATCCCTTATGCGCCGTCCATTTCTCTCCAGGAGCGAGGCACTGCCTTCTTCTTCTCGCGCTATGTCGCCACCGACCATGGCTGCTATCAAAACTACGACTTCATCTATGACATCTGGAAGCCACCCAGCATGAACCGCATGAGGAGCGCAGACGCACCCCCGATTAAGAGGGCAGATGCTCTCATATCCGCCGGCATGACGGCCGTCGGCCTGGTGGGCCTGTCCAAAATCACAGGCGATCGCGAGACCATGACGCGTGCTCAGCAGAGCTATGGCGCCGCTCTCCAGCTGGCTAACGCTGCTCTCCGCAACCCGGGTGAAGCTGTCGAGGATAGCACAATGCTGGGCGTCCTCATTCTCGGTACATACGAGTTCATCTCTGGGCACACGCCGCAGACGTTGCACGCTTGGCAGGAACACATCAACGGCGCTGCCACGCTTGCCACCATGAGAGGCCAAGCACAGTTTCGAACAAAGGCCGGCGTCAGAATGTTCCTCATGCTATGTCACTCCGTCCTCATCAGCTGCATCCAGAGCGGCCTGCCCATGCCAAAGTCCATTGTGGACCTGCGTAACGAGCTGAGCCATGTGGCAGACAGCAAGCGGCCGGCATGGCGTGTCATCGATCCCTTATACAGGGCCCTTCAGATTCGACACGACATCAAGCACCGACGAATCACTGGTGTGGATGAAATCGTCGGCAGTCTCGTCGAGATTGAGGAGGACTTTGAAAAGCTCATCAATGGACTGCCGCCGTCTTGGCGCTATCAGAATGTCAGGCTGACCAGATCCAACCCGGCCATCATGGGCCGTACGTGCCATGTCTATCCCGGCTTGACCCAGGCTACGGCTTGGAACGCTGTACGGACCATGAGAATGCTCGTTCAGGAGACGATCCTGGAGCAGCTGTGCCACAGTGTCGAGGATCCCACTACTCTTCCGGTGCACCACCAGATGCTGTTGGTCAAGGCTATGAGAATGCTGCGCATGCTCGGCGAGGCCGTCGTTGGGAGCGTGCCCCAGCATTTTGGCATCGTGAGCTCCCGAGACGTCAAGTACACCAAGACCAAGGAGGCTCAGCCCACCGTCACCGCTCAGAACCAGTCATCGACTATTCTAGCGACGCCGTCACTCTTGCCACCCGCCTCTGACCGAGACGAGAGCAAGTCCCCTGTTCCCGCCTGGCCACGTGAGAGCGTAGCCACTCGCCCGACGCTGCTCGACCCAACGCAGTCCGAGTTGGACAATGGTCGAGGCTGCGACTCGGAGAGGTTCCTGACGCTGGCTACGGCGAGCAACACCATCATCTGGCCGCTCTACACGCTCGGCCTATCGTCATCTTGCACTCATGAGACGAGCGCCTACATTGTCGATAGACTCATGTCCATCTATCGCGAGACGGGCTTGGAACAGGCCCGAGTTGTTGCAGGCATGATGCAGAACAAGGTCGAGTCGTTGACTTGGGCCAGCATTCCTACAACCCGTTTGCCGTCATTACCTGATGACGCTTTGCCACTGGTGGTATAGAAAAGTCTTTTCCCCTTCTTTTACAACTTCTTCTTTGACCCCTTTGGACTATGACTTCGTTGGATATACTTGGCTACTTTCAATTTTTTCGCTTTATTTTATTCTTTTTGGGTATGAAGAATGCTGACCTGTGGCCCATCATTTTGACTATCTTTCACCTTTTTTATCTCCCTTGTTTTTGAGCGATGGATATGATGCCTTTGGATCATTCTCCTTTTCTTCTTTCTATCTTTTTTACAGCAGCTATTTGGCTACGACTTCTTTCTTTCCATTCATCTCTCTCATATCGGCAGCGTGTTTTTCATATAGTCACAGTTGTATTACATTATCAGTTATTTTACCAGATAGACAAAATCTCGCTGTCGCTGTAGCAGTTGAATGTCATTCCCCCCCTTCTTTTTACCAACTATCAAAGTTTCCAAATCCGCCTGCTTTCATCTTCTTGCGCGGCTGTGTCTCCCATGTGTCCACGTCGTCTGCATCGCCAGCGCCTCCTCTTTTGTTACTACTTGACCCCCCTTGATCCATTGCGCTCGCGTCCAGATACTTGCCGATGCTCTGCTTCGCATCGGGCTTGGAAAACGTGCCGTCGCCGCGGAGTCGTTTGCCCGTCCACGTCGTCTTGTCGTCCTCTGTGCCGCCCTGCAGGCGAATTTCTTCCTGCTGCTTGTCGAGGCGCTCTTTTTCCTTCTTCTGGGCCTGGAACTCCTCAAAAGGGTCTACGAAGACGACGATGTCCTTGATGACGATTTTGTTGAGGGGTCGGTTGGAGCCGTCGGTGGGGACGTCTTCCATTTTGGCGAGGACGTCGAGGCCGGACTCGACGCGGCCGAAGATTGTGTGTTTGCGGTCTAGGTGGGGGGTTGGTTTGTAGGTGATGAAGAATTGGCTCGAGTTTGTGTTTTTGCCCTTGTTGGCCATGGAGACTGTTTTTGATCATATTAGTCTAAATGGAAGAGTAAATGGAAGTGTTGGGACTTACCGGTGCCTCGCGCGTCATGTGTTAGAGGGCCATCAAACTCGTCGTTAAAGTTCTTGCCCCAAATACTCGTGCCCCCCTTGCCGGTGCCTGTGGGATCACCACCTTGGATCATAAAGTTGGGAATATTTCGATGAAATGCGACGCCTTTGTAGTAACCCGTCTGAGCAAGCCTGATAAAATTCCATACGGCTTTGGGCGCCGTCTCGGTTTGTAGTTCGATGGTGAGGTTGCCCAGGTTGGTCTCTATCCTGGCATAGCCTTTGGTCTTGACCCGCTTCGGCTTGAGCATAAACTCCTCGTCCGTTAGCAGCGCCCTTTCACCGCTCGTCTCGGGGGTCAAGCCAGTGCTGGTGAAACTGGCGGCGGCCTTGCCAGTGGTGTATGCTGCGGCGTTTGCAGCAATTTTTCTGTCCTGTATCATGGGTTGCCGGACAGCAGCGGCAGAGCCCGACTGCCTCGACTTTTCTAGCGCGCCCGAGCTTTTGTTCACGTCGCCGCCGGCTTCTCTCGCCTTGCGCGCCTTTTCCACTGCGGCCTTGGCCTTGAGAACCTTGTCGCCCATGCTGCCCAGTGCCCCGGCGTTGATATTTCCGGCCTTGCGCTCCTCTTGCTGCTCCCTTGTCAATTGCGCCTGTTCGCCATCTTGTAGGTATTTGAATTGGTCGAGATTCCGGCTCGCCATGTTCTGGGGGTCCTGAAGAGTGATGATATCGGCGCGCGTAAAGGGCTGGTCGTCGACCAAATCCAGCCACGACTTGGCCTTGATGTTCATGCGCTCGACGGTGTCCCAGGCAAAAACGTTGGCATAGTTGCCGTGCCGGATGGCGACAATGTGCGTGTTGTCGGTAAAGACTTTGTAGGTGACGGGATCGATCAGGTCGCCTTTGCCGTCGCTCAGGCCGGCGCCGAGCGAGTCTGCCTCTGCATTCCTGGCAAAGTTGAGGCGGATCAGGTCCTTCTTCTGCAGGGGCTCGGCGTTGACGGGGTTCTGGTTCGGGTGCTTCTCGAGCCAGGCGCTGATGACTTCGACGTCGAAGACGGTGCCGTCGGGGGTGCAGACGGGGTTCTTGAAGGGCTGGAGGCTTGCGGCGCAGAAGTTAAAGGGGAGTTTGCGGAAGGGGACGTTTTGTGCGGAGCGGGCGCCGGCTCCTACGCTGGCGGAGTAGGCGTCTGATGAGGACCATTCGGAATGGGTGATCTGGTTGAGGGTGTATAAGTTAGTTGAGTTGAGAGCGCATTGCGTACAGCAGAGATGGGAAGAGTTGAAAAGCAACTTACATAGAGCTTGTCGGTGCCTTTTCCCATGGCTTAAAGACTGTTGATTTTGAGAGAAAGAAATATGAAAGACAAGAGACAGAGAGATGAATTGAATGGGAAATGTGGTAGAAGTCACAATGGCATCTATGCAAAGGGGTATCGTATCGTGTCGTCTGGTAGGTATGATTATGTATGGCCTGCAAAAATGACGGATGACGATGGGCTCGAGAAATAACAGTTGAATCAATTCCTTATCGTTATCAGTGCTCGTACAGCACTACCAGCCCGGTACCAGCCTGCTACAAACAGGTACCGAGATCCCCCAGCTACTCTGGCAAAAGCTACTTTAGCGGGCTGCGTAATTGGCCTTACGTACCACCCAACGGCCCGCATCTTCAGGTACACCGTGCGCGCTTCAATCCCGAAAGCTGCCACCTCGCCAGGTCCAGAATCCCGCGGCTTCGTATCCAGTTACTTCTTGCAACTGCGTAATGCTTTAGTGCAGCTCGACGCCTGCAAGAGCTCAAGGATTCTGATCTTCTCTTTTCAATCTCTTCCGCAATAACAATTGCCTGTCGTCTCCTCTGGCTGCCTCGAGCCCACAACACAAAACACCTCCGACCAGCTGCGCTTTGTTCTGTTTGGTGCCGCGCAATTTGGTCGCTGAATAAACAGTCCAGTCCCGACGAGCGCTGAATCCGATCCCGAATCCTCACCATCGTCGAGCCGCTTCTGTTGCTTTGGATCTCCTCGATCCCCTGGATTGAAGCTCCGGCTGCTCATCGCCGACTCTCAGTTGCTTCTGCGCTGAGCCTAGATCCGTCGCCAGCATGAGGCCTCTTCTCGGGCTTCTCGCCCTGGGCATGTCGCTCTGGACCGCCCAGGCGCTTGAGGTTCCCATGGTATGCGCGCCAAGTGCTGGACACCCGCAAGGGGGTGGCATTGGCTAACCAGCTCTTTTTCTTTGCAGAACCAAAAAGAAGACTCTCGCCAGTACTGTACAGGTATGCAACATGCCGTGTCGATAACTCTTGGACTCATCCCGTATCCCTGGTGGGCTAACGAATGCTCTAGGAATGTACAGTCGCACGTCTTGGGGCGGCCCGGTTGATCCGTTCATTCTCGTCAAGTTTCTCAACAACACTGCCCCTCAAGGCGACGACCCCATTGCGAGTCTGGTTATTTTCGAGTGGAGAGATGCCGATTTTGTGGGAATCCCGGATCCAGACATTCAAGCCACGGTAAAGCACTCCAGCACTTATATCTGGCCTCTCCCCTAATTGCTAACGACGACGACTAGCGACTTGCGCTCTGTGACGAAGGCATGATTAAGAACGGCGTTTGTAACTCGACCGACAAGGGCGAATTTGTTCTGGCCCCGAATGCGACTGAGGCTTCCAACCTGTTGATCCTGAGCAAGGCTGTCCACCTCAACAACCCAACTCCGATCAACTACCCCATCAAGAAGACTGGATACTACTGCGTCATTACCGAAGGCTTCAACATTGATAAGTACAATGCCGTGGTTGAGTTTCGAAATGCCTACGGAGAGCTGCCGGCAACCCAAATCCCGAAGCTCCCTTTCTACGGTGGAATGTCCATCCTATACGCCCTAGTAACTGTTTTCTGGGCTTTTCTTTACTTTCAACACCGACATGATATCCGTGAGTGCTAGACGCTGCCTTGAACTATACTCGCTTCTCTTTCTAACCGAGGTCTGCTGTAGTTGCCGTACAAAACTACATTACGGCCATTCTCATCTTTTTGGCAATTGAAATGCTCCTCACCTGGGGCTTCTATGGTATGACACTATATACATTGCACAGGCTCTCATTCTATTCTAACCATTTCATATAGATTTCCAAAATCACCATGGAACTGCCAATGTGGGAAGCAAGGTCTATCTCATCGTCGTTGCTATCCTCAACGCGGCTCGAAACTCATTCTCCTTCTTCCTGCTTCTCATCGTTTGCATGGGATACGGTGTCGTCAAGCCTACCCTTGGCCGCACAATGATCTACGTCAGATGGCTTGCTGCTGCACACTTTGTGTTTGGCATTGTCTATGCAGTCACAAGTTTACTGGTATCACCAGAGAGCGCTGGTAAGCTGAGAGTTCCCACTCCATTATCTGCCCCCTCCTCGCATTACTAAGAGATGTGAATAGGACCATATGTGCTTCTCATTGTCCTCCCGCTGGCCGGAACCTTGACTGCCTTTTATGTCTGGACGCTCAACTCGCTCAACTTTACTCTCAAGGATCTGCGTGAACGCAAGCAGCACGTCAAAGAAGGCATGTACAAGAAGCTGTGGTGGGCTATCCTCATCAGCGTCTTGGTCATCTTCGCCTTTTTCTTTTTCAACAGCTTCACCTTTGCCTCTGTTGGCGACCCCGATTTTGTTCCTTTCCACTGGAAGACTAGATGGTTCATCCTTGATGGCTGGCTCAACATTGTTTATTTTGCTGATGTTGCTTGGGTCGCATATCTCTGGAGACCAACAGTCAACAACCGCCGCTTCGCCATGAGTGACGAAATTGCGCAGGATGATGACGGCAACTTTGAGATAGGAGACATTGGTATGCCTGACGACTCAGATGATGAAGAGGCACAGATTGGAAAGCCTGTTCCCGGGTTCGGGCAAGAGAGCGGCCTGACAGGCGCTGGGCCGGCACAAGCCAGTACCAGCAGAGCCGTGCCCGGCGGTGCGTCATCACAATCGGCTGGTCGTGGCATTCCACGAGAATCGCTCGAGGGAGAGACAATATTCGCGGTTGGCGAAGACGGTGACAAGGCATCAGATAGCGAGGCTGACAGTGACGACGAGGATGCCAAGCTTGTACACAAGAAACTGTGAGGAAGGGGGGACGATGAGGCTTTTGGAACCGCTTGGCTGTAGAATGGAACGGAATAGGCTTTTCGGAGTTTATGAATTTGGGTTTTCGTAACAAACGCTGTTTATTTTGTGTAGAATAGAAAATTATTGACAAAGCATGAGGCATCGATGAGGCCCCCTTTTTTTGGTGAACAGGGCTGGTTTCAATAATCATCACACCGGCTCAACAATACACAAAACATATAAGGGAGCTGCACTTGAATATATATATATATTTCACAGCAAGTAAACTGGGCATTAGTCCCTCAAGCTAGTACTTATCATACATTTACATGTTGAACCCCTAAAGCTCTAAGCCTCCGTCACATCACCTCCGAACCCAACTGGACGGCGACGGCCGTCGTTCTCGGGCAATATCGCGAGCGCCTTGTATACTTTACCCATGCCACTAGGCCCACGGTCGACGAGGCGTTTCCAAGCCTTTTCAATGTCGCTAGCCTTGGACGGGGAAACGCTAGGAACCTTGCTGAGGGCCTCTGCGCGCTGGCGGATGCCCATGAGCTCGAGGAAGTCGGCCTGGGAGATGGGCCCGTGGACCTCGACGCCGTCGCTGGCGAGGGTGGCGGCCTCTGCAATGGCGTGGAAGTCGACGTCGGCGCTGAGGTCGACGAGGCCGGGGGCGGAAAAGGGGCTGACGAGGCGGTGCTGTCGGATGCCGCGGAGGGAGTTGATAGGTACGGTGTCGGCGGTGCCGTAGTCGAGGATGAGGGCGGCGCCGCTGGGGGAGGCCTTGGGATGGGCGCGGGAGCCGCCGATGCGGGCGGCGAAGTCGGCGGCGTAGAGGGAGGCGTCGGGGCAGATTTCGATGACGGAGCCGGGGGTCTGCTTGAGGCGGCGGTAGCGGGTTGAAGATTCGGGGAGGACGCGGGAGTGTCTGGTGGTGGCGGAGGAGAGGACGAGCTGGAACTCGGGGGGAGGCTCGTGTTGCTGGGACTTGGGGGTGCCGAGATCTGCGTGGGTTGCGCCGGGAGGTGTGATGGAGACCATCATCTCGCGCCACTCCATGGTTGGCGGTGCGGGATCGGGAGCTGGTGATGCATCATCTGGCTGAGGAGAAGAAGAGGGGGAGGGTTTGGGGGCGGCTGCTGCGGCGGATTGGAAGGTGTGGATGGGGAGAGCGTCGAAGAATTCGTGAGCTACGATGAAGGGAGTCTTGTCTGGCTCTGTATCATGGATAGAGAGACGGGATGATTAGCCTCATGCTGTGTAGTGAGCTGCTGTCGGAAGTGTTCTTACCTATGGGGATGGACTTGATTGTCTCGGTCCAGACAATCGGTGCTGAGCTGTATTTGCTGGGGCTGTGGCATCCGGCTTTGGATTCAGTAGAGGGCGCATCGGGGCCGCAGAGGAGCTTCTTTTGCGTTTCTCGCAGCTCACGGCTGGCTTCGACCATGAAGACGTTTTCGATGCTGTTGGCCATGGCTGGAAAGCGCTGGATAGTCTATCAAGTTAGTTAGTTAGTATATGGGAGGCAACGAAGAAGAATAGAGTTGCGAAGGCTTACACGAAGCATGTCGTCCATGAGGGTACCTCGGCCGGGGCCAATCTCGATGAGTTGGACGCCCTTGCTGGGCCTGCCTTGGCTCATCCACTCGGCGATGAACCAGATGCCGAGAAGCTCGCCAAAAATCTGGGAGATTTCGGGAGAGGTGACAAAGTCTCCTTTGGTGCCAAACTGGTCACGGCCCTCTCCAACGGCTCCGGTGTAGTAGCCTCCCAAGTCACCGGTTAGGCACATTCGCATGTAACTAGCCAAGGGGACGGAGCCGGTAGTCTGGAAGAGGAAGAGTTGGTTAGCTATGACGATTGTGATGGTGAGTTGAGAGTTGTATTGTGATAGTGGCATACGGATATAGCTTCATAGAGCTGTTTGGCCAATGGAGTGGACCATTTCCTCTCTTCTACACGGCGAGAGCTAGTTGATGAGAAATATCGAGGGACGCATATTGATGGCCTTATTATATGAGTGTATGAAACTGAGTGTGAGTGTGCTTGTAACAGCAGCCGCTGTCTTGCGAGATGTGCAACTCTGGGGAGAGAAGCCGTGGCGGCAACGGCGGGCCTCATTGCGGCATCGGCCAAAGTTCAATTGCACTTTTTATTGGTTCATTCAACAATAAGTGAGTAAGTGAAGAAGTAATCAAGTAGCTGGTCAAGGCAAAGTGCAGTGCAATGCAATGAGTTGTGAAAATGAAGATGAAGGTGAATGAATAATTCGAGGCTTGTCGTTGGCTCAGAGAAAACCGGAGCTTTTTTTTCTCCCGAATGCGCCGTGGGTGTCTCTCTTTCCAGGTGCTAAAAGCTCGGGGCTAGCGGTTACAGCTCCTACAGCACTACAGCTGCCTGTAGCATAGCTGGAAACTACACCTGAGTTGGTTAAAGGCGACGATAAGATAAAGCTCCAGAGGGTCTCTCCTCCTCTTGTATCCTTCTTTCAACTTCATCCAATACTCCTAGTTGATACGCTCCTCTCGAATCTACACAAATGACACTTCAAGGTCTCTTCATCTTTTCAATCATCGCCTGCAATGTGCTTATGGGAACTTGATGAGAGCCAATCCAAAGTCTGATAAAAATCATCCATCTTTATTGATTTGAAAGCCAATACGACATTGCAGTTCTTCTAGGGCTAAATGAGGAGGCATCTCGCCCCCCTAAAAAGCCCCAATCTGCGGCGCTAGAGCTGCCCGTGCATTATTCTTACTTCGGATACTTTCTTTCGGCCTATGATCGCTTGTTATAGAGGAGATGAAGAATAGACGAAACGTTTCAAGACATGCCTGGACACTCAATCTTGGCATAGCCGGTCCCAGGGTAGCGAGTACAGCGAAAAATCGTGGATGCAACCAAGAACATGCTGGATGAACTCTTGCGAATGTGCGAGGCCAGTTGAATCACACAGGGGGCATTGGTTTGTGCCTATAGTTTTGCCTGGTGACTCGAGTGACTCAAGCAGGAGAGTCTCGACAGAATCTGGGGATGCAGACTCGGAATGTTGTGCTCTTATGTGCGCTGCCAAAGCCGCCAAGCCTGGGAAGGCAGTGCTATGGTTCTTACACTCTTTGCAAACATAACATCGCCGATGCGTTGTCTTAAAATGGGCTTCCCAATCGGGGATCGTGGTGTAAGTGTCGAATGGTGTCGGGCAGTCTGGGAGAATACATGTATAAGGGGAAATATCTTCGAAGACGTGCTCCCTATTTTGAAGGTCAATTCTATTTCATCTATCATTCATCATGAGACTTGAGAGCAGTACCTCCACAGCTTGTCGTCATTAGCAAACTCGGCCGGTAGAGTTTCGCAGCAGCACGGGCACTTGAACGCTGTTGCACCTTGGGGCAACTTTGGTGCTCTGGGATATCGATCTGCGGGCCTGAGTGCAGTGAGTGCCATCATGGCAGGCTGTGAAGCCCTCTTCTCAGCTTCCTGAAACCATGAGTTATCTTGCGTTGTGGATGCCTTGGTAGGGTCGTCAACGCTTTCCTGTTGATCGCGCTCTTGTGCCTGTAAGAAGCGGTTTCTTCTGCGCAAATTCACTTCTATGAGCCGTTGTTGAACCTTAGACAGCTTGAGCTCTTGGGATATTTTTATGCACTCCTCGGTTGACAGTGCATCTGGCTTGGATACGTCGTATCGGGCTGCAACGCCAAACTCATTCTTGGTGTGTTGTCGCAAACACATGATGCCCAAAAAAGCCCTCAGCTCTTCGTGTTCTTCAGGCCTAAACTTACAGTCGCCCTGCGGAAGGCGTGATCGTATGCCGGGTCGAATAATGGCTTCCATTATTTGGGACAAACACTTGATCGACGTATCCACCTTCTTGGTGGCTGCATCGAGCCGGACTGTGCCTCCGCACAGCTGATGCACTCGGCAAGGAACTTCTTGAGCATGGTCAGAATATTCGAGAGCAGGAGCCGAGTAGATTGCCCAGAGTCGAGGCAATAATCAAGAAATGCCCTGGATGCGGACCGGACGCCGATGCAGTTAATATAGATATTGAAGTCGAAGAAGCGTTCCCCCGCCCACTCGCGCTTCAGCTTTATTAGGCTTTCATGGTGCGTACAGGTTTCGAAAGCCGACGTGCATTGTCGACATAACTCTGTAATGGACGAGGTTGAGAGGGCTTCTGTCGACTCTTTGCGCGAGCTGTAAGAGACGGCTTCTACTTGCCGCTCCTCGACAGATTCCAGAGGCGGAGGTTGCACACTTGTTTCTGCAGGTTTGGGGACCCCAGAGCTCTCGCTGTCGATAGGTGACTCTATCGAGCTTTCGGAGTCATTCTTGTCCATTTTGGGCTTTGGTCACGGAATTCCTCTGCCTCCCGAGCCCACGGTAAATCTGAGTGACAAAACCGTAGCGGGTTGAGCAGGTTAAAGAAGTTGGGTTGGTTGAGTTTGCGTACACAAGCGCTGGTTTGTGTAAGGGGTCTTTTCATCAAAGGAACACGACAATCTGTTTTATCAAAGAAATATGATATTCCTTTGATCAAAGAAAAACGGCAAACATGTAATCAAGGAAACACGATAATCCTTGCATTAAAGTAACACGACAAAACATGTAATCAAAGAAATACAGCAAACATTGCATTAAAGAAATACAGCAGCCTACCTCGGGCGGTTTGAGAGGGGATTAATAAGGTTACTGTGCTGCTGTACATGGCATCTACCATAGATGTTCTTCAACATTTTGGGACGATGGACTCAATTCTTAGACAACGCCAGATATTTCTCGAGCAATTGGGCTACCTGATCTTGGAGTACGGCCTAGATCAGGAGTCACTAGACACGGACTTCTTGGGAGTTCAATTGTTACTCATCTCGGAAGGGTTGGGAACAGTGAATCTCGAGGCCCTCGCTAACGATGACATACTAGAGTTGAACAAGGTGATTGAGAAGCTGGTGTCAATCACAAAGGTGCGGCGGCATGTCTCAAGAACTTCTGGGCACTTCTAACGCTGGAGCTCACTGTTTGTATAAGCTACAGATTGCATATATTCCACTCTCCTTAGGCAGCAAAGTTCAAACCGATCTACTGCGCAACAATCTGGCCGAGTATTTAAAGTCTTTGGACCACAATGAGTGCCAAGAGCTCTCGAAAACTTGTGAGGGTCTCGTCAAGGCCCTACAGATGCACGAGAGCATGCAAGACATATTGGCCAATCCACCTAAGAGTGAGAAGATAGAGTACCCAATGTCTGTAAAAAGGAAGCTGCTCTCAGGCCTGCGGAACGATTCCATCTGTGCGTCTTGTGTCGGACTCGATGAGAGCCAAGGCAGTCCTCAACGGCATTCGACACGACTATTGTTGCAGCAAAAGCCACGCGAGGATAACTGCGATACCATAAACTTCAATGCTATTATTGCGCGAATCCCCCAAGAGGGCTGGAAAGATGTCGGCCTCAGCGTACCACTGTAAGATCTCTTTGTTAATGCCATTATACTAGCTAGGATCCTAACGCCATTCATACTAGGGAGGACTCGGTCGAATTATCAGCGGGGAATGATTCTTGCAACAGTCCTAACTATGGGCCAGAATCAAATCTAGGCCAAATAGTGTTTTGTCCCATCTTGAAAGATAATGATGCTGCTCGTTCCCATTTCGTTTTCCGTAACGGACATTTCTCTCGCCTGCCCAATGTCCAAGCCTTGGAGCAGCAACCTTGCCCAGGCTCTGGCATTACCCTCACGGCCGTTCTACAACAATATACTCTTGAGCTTAAAGACAAGGTCAAACTGGCGCACACGATAGCGCAAACACTGTGGCAGTTTTATGATACCGAGTTGCTATACCGTAAATGGGACAGCGACTGCATCTTGTTCATGCCCGAAGAGCACGAGGGCGTCCAACGAGTTCCAATCAAGCCTTATGTGTCGATCCAGTTCGAGGCATCTGAAGAAAATACAGACGAGTACTTATCTGAGGCCTTCCTCATACATCGATACCCTCGGATTCTCGCTTTCGCTATCATGCTAGTTGAGATCGGGCTGGGGAAACCATTACAGCTCGAGCAGTGCGATAACCTCGTCGCTCAGTCCAATACTGATTTTGAGGCGGCTTTTCTAGGGCTGAATGATCTAAAGGAAACCCCTTGGGAGAATTCCTTAGACAAGAGTGCTTTCATAAAGGCGATTGAAAACTGTCTTGAGTACAAAAACTTTGGACCGGTAGATACCACCTCCGCGGCTGTCCCGAGTCCAGCAGGAAATCAAGATGGCCGAAACTCCTTGCAGATTGACCACACACGTAGAGCTTTTTATGACAAGGTTGTCTGGCCCTTACAATGGCTCGCTGAAGTTGGGTTTCCTGGTGATCAAAGTGGGAGTTACTTGCGCGAGAACCAGAGGTCACTGCAAGTCTCTCGTGCCTCGTCTACTCGGAAAGACCTCGAAGAAGATATACAGTTCCCACCGACAGAGTTCCATGCAAGCAGATATATCAATCCAAAGGACTGGCTCAGAAACCTAAAAGCTATCAATAAGGAAATACACCCGAAATTGCAGAACTTAGTTGTTGATGGACAGGGCGTCCGTGTTGGTGAAAGAGGCATTCGCGTTGCCATTTTGGACACAGGATATGATCCAAAGGCTCCACTGCTAGTAGACAAGAGTGTTGCAAGACGCTTCAAAGGATGGAAGGACTTCGTCTCTGGCTCGGATGTACCAGTTGACTCCTTTGGCCACGGCACATTCATGGCGACCGTCCTCATTCACTCCGCACCGATATCAGAAGTACACGTTGCCCGTGTAGCAGAAAACACAAACAATCTAGACCAATGCTCACATCAAGTTGCAGAGGTAAATAATCTTCTACCAAATCAGTTCGTATATAGGGCAATTCTAACGTCAGCTAGGGCATTCGATGGGCGGCATTCGAGCAAAACGCGGATGTCATCTCCATGTCATTCGGGTTCCCAGCCTCCGATGTTGAGGCGTGCAAACGAATCTCCGAAGCGATCGAGGAGGTGGAGATGAAACGAAATGGACGAATCATCTTCCTCGCCAGTGCGGGCAATTCAGGCGTCTACGAAGATGAGACGTTCCCAGCGACACATCAATCTGTCATCTCAATTCGTGCTACTGACTGCTTTGGAAAATTTATGAAGACTCATCCGAGAAATAGTAGCGGTAATAGTGTGGTATTCGGCGCGGTTGGTGATGATATACCGCCACATCTACGAGAGTTTTACCCAGAAGTCTCTCTGCCAGGGACCTCGGCGGCGACGGCAGTTGCGGCTGACACTGCGGTCATTATGCTAGCCTATGTGCTGATCCTTCCTCAATTATTAAAGATTGAGATTCAAGAGCATAAGTTGAAGCTGTTGTGGACGACGGAGGGAATGAGGAGAATGTTTATGAAAATGTCAGACGACATGGGGCAACAGCAGAGGTTCTTAGACCCGGTCAAATTTTTCTACGACAAGCCAGGTCCCTTTGACAGATACTGTGCTATATACGATTGCTTATAGACTAGATATAGTTTAATCAAGGCCAATTCTATGTTTACGCCTCCCTAGATGGCGCAAAAGAGATACATGTATCTTGTCCGATGTTGTGCTTGACCAAATCCGAATTTTCTTCTGGATCTTCGAGCAGGTCCTCGAGTAGCACTTTTGCCAATTCCATCTCTACATGTTCTTCTCCAATTCCCGTCATGAATGCTGTCCTGTGCGGGAAAATCTCCGTCTCCACGTTTCCGGCCCCTTTCTCGCGTATGACATGGAGAATGTATGCGAAAATTATACCTGGTGCCGTCTCCCACGAGTCAACATTGTCCTTCTTTCTCCCCCTGTGAATGTCTACACCGATCTCTGCTGGGGCTATGCCTGACACGCCTGCAGAGATGCCTCCGGCCCGGGTGTAGCCCTTTTCCATCGTCACAGCCATGCCGGTCTTGGTGACTCGAAGTCCGGAGACGATGTACACGGGGCGCTTTCCATAGAGCCCAGTATCCATGTGTTGGCGAACCGCTGGCTGGTTCACGATGGCTTCGAGAGCCTCCGGCGTCAGAGATCTTTGGAACTGGTGAATATCATGATCAACAGAGCCATAATCAAGCCTGTAACGTTTTCTCAGCTCGAGACGAAGGGATGCCGAGGCGAGATCAAGAAATTTGGCTTATATGCCACCGCCGCCAGAGCTGTTGAGGCTGCGGGAGTACTTATGGTTCTTCTCAGGCACGATCTCGATGGGAGGGATGCTTAATTTGGGATTTGTAAGAGTAAGAGCCTCGGGCTCTAACAAAATCAGGGTCGGCCGCATGAAGTCTTTAATTACTGTTCCTAGCCGGATGATGCCATCAGGGGTGAAGGTTATCCCTGGTGGGATGAGCCACGTGCTTGAGGCCATTAATAAAAGAGAATTGAATCGAGAATGTTGGTGTTTCTGTTCTAATTTGACGAGATTTGAAATGAAACTATTGCCTTTTAAATGTGATCTCAAGCTTGGAAATAATTTTGGGTCGTGAGTACATGCATGTAATGTACTGTTCACTTTCACTTATCACTTCTCCTGAGACACCTCACAGCCTCGTCTCGTCGTTGGGGTGATACATGTACTTGCGTGATCTAGACACGAGCACTTACCCCTCTCGTTTTGGTGTTGTGCTTTGCATTTTGATTTGTCTTCATTGACAATTGTGTCACCGGGACGGAATACACTACATGCACATTGTTTCATCCTGATAACTCCGAGACTAATTGGGCAAATGTTCTACATCCACTAGGTAGATTGGCGGAGATGGCTTGGAGTATTGTGTTTAGATGAGAGGGACTTTTGGAGCTGCTACCTAAATTTCTCGATATCGCCATGGCTTTCCTGTTCGAGAGATATGGGTACCGAGGTGAGATGGAGAAGTTCATCCCACACATCTCCTCGCCGAGAGAGCTGCTGAGGCTGCGGGAGTGCGTATTGGTTCTTCTCGGAATAGATGTCAATCGAGGGAATGTTGACTTTGGAGTCTGTGAAAGCATTGAAGTTGTTTTCCTCCTCGAGTGTGCTGCGGGTTCTGGACGATCTTAGGCACACGTAGTGGTGTTTACTTTCTAAAGCGCATGTACTCTATATCCACATACTGTAACAGATAGCAGATAAACACACATATGTCCCTTACCTATCTTAGGCTTAGACTGCTCTTGGGCTTAAAATAGCCGCAGGTTTCCTGGGGCATTGGAACAATAAAGCAGCCAACGATGAGACCGAAGTCGACTTTGCCCAATCGCGGCCCATGAGGTTTTCGTGACGCGTACAAATATCGAAAGCCGACTTGGATTGTCGACATAGCTCCATAACAGACGAGGAGAAAGGGGGGTTTCCGTCGGCTTTCTGTGCGAGTTGCAAGAGACGGCTTCTACTTGCCACTCCTCAACACATTCTAGAAGCAGAGGCTGAACACTTTTATAAGGAGAGGTTAAAAGGTTAAAGAGTTTAATAAGCATTTATTAATTAAGAAGTCTTATATATGAATCTTTGCAACGCAGCAATTATATCTTCCTTGTATCTTTACAGCCACTGCTGGTTGCCAAAATGCGACACAAATCCTCCAGCATCTTTCTCAATAGTAGCATTATGCACAACCTTGAGCACGTCTGCGACTGCTTCCGAGGGCAGTACAGGCCCAGTGAAGTTGGGCTGATACTTTTGAAACGCCGCTCCCATAGCCATGAGATTGTTTTGCTGCTTTTCGTTTGGATTGAGTAAGTGGCCCGTATCGACTGTCCCTGGGCATACAGCCAGAAAAAGGATTCCTTCATCAATATACTGCGCTTGGAATTTTGTAATGAGCGTGTTCAGAGCCCCTTTGCTGACTGCGTAAGGGTAGCCGAGAGTCAGCTTCCACTTGGTGGTCATGGTTGGCTCGGCCAAGCCTGACGAGATGGCAATGACCTTTTTCGCCATGCCTTTCCGGACAAGCGGAACAACAAGGTTAAACAGATGCGCGTTACCAACAACGTTTATGCGGAATAGGTCCAACATGTCTTCTTCTAGTAGCTTAGGGTCCGCTAAGCCCAGATCCTGGACATCGTCCAGGCCGGACCAGTCCGAGATCTTGCCTGCGTTGGCAATGACGTAGTCAAGTGTACCATTGGTTATCTCGGATATGATGGCGACAGCGGCTTGAAGGTCTTTGATATTGGTTATGTCGGCCTGGACAACAGTGATGTTGGAGGCAGTAATCTCCGCGGCTATCTTCCTCTCTGTTGCCTCTTTGTCGCGGACCAGAGCAATAACAATGTTATTGGCATCGGCGGATAGCTGCCGAACGAACTCAAACTTTAAGAGTAGTGGGATACCGTCAGTTGATACTTTAGACAATCGTAGGTGTCTAGCAGATACGTACTCCAATGCCTCGCGAAGCGCCAGTAACAAGATAAGAGGCCATGTCGACAGCTATTTACGAGAGCTAGTGAGAAATACGTGCTTCGGCTACAATTCAATCTAGGCGCCGTTGATCGTGGTGGTCATTTATGTGTGGGATATGAGCGGGAAAGCGTCGCGTTTTATACATTGTCAAGACATGGCATGATCCACAGCTTTGACACCGATTGTTGGCTGTGATGAAATATCTAGCATCTTCCACGGAGATGCATGGAGTTTCAACCACTTGGAATAGACAGCATTCTCGCGGATAGTTGCTAGACGGCGGAGTTGCAAGGCCTTTGCTTCAGGTTCATGATTGTCTTGAACTCGGGCATCAGTTGCGACCCCCGCGCCGAGGACGAAGTGGAATCTCAAAGCTCGTGGAAAGTTGCCCTGGTGGATTCGGCTGGTTCCGATCTAGCTCCTTGATTGGTCTTGTACGTAAGATCAACTAGGGGGGCTTCATCCTTCATCGGGTTTATGCTAACTAAGCCCGGGGAAGCCCGAGGCCGCCCTTCCTGATGGAGCTGACGGGGAACCAAACTTGTCGGAGTTTCACTACATTAGACATCTTTTGCTTAGCTATCGACTGCTCTCTTCTGCGCATACTTTCTCTCTCGCTTAAACCTCAGCTTCGCGAAAAGTTGACTCACTCACGTAGTCTAGCCACACTCAAACTATATGGCGTCGTATGCAACTGACCAACAGAAAAAGACTGGAAGAGGATGTTGGACTTGCAAAGGTAGGTAAAGCTTCAACCCTTGCACTAGGGCTTTAAGATGGATATACTGACAGGAGACCCCGAATGGAACTGACATGCAATGCAGATCGCCGGGTTGCCTGCGACCGCCAAACCCCCAGTTGTTCAAAATGCATCAGGTCTAATCGGGAATGCTTGGGCTATGGCGTGCGACTCTCATGGCCACGAACCAGTGATTCCAAAAGAGCCATGGTAGCCATGTCAAGCACGCGCTCTCTCCTGGCACAAGGAGTCGCAAAACGCCGCTCGACATTGATGTTGATACACACATCTTCCAGAGACATGGACATGTATCACTATCTTCGAAAGCTGCGAAATGTAAAACGTAAGTTTCTTTTCACAATTGGACATGTAGTTGGTCAATAACATCGTACGAGTCCACAGCGGGCTGATAGCTGACAAACTCAGATGAGAGACAGCCGGTCCGCTTCGTCTTCCCTCCGCCACCTCTGCCCTGGTCTCCAGGTAATCCTGACTCCAACACTCTAGGACTAGTAGACTATTGTAAGACTCTTGTTCTCGAAATCCATTCGGCGCTTGGGGCCACTATCGCTGACTCTCTTCTCGTGCAGTTGCCAGTGTGTCTTACTCCACGCTGTCCGTTTTGGGGGTTGATGCCCGCCGTCTGAGAAATCTCTTGCTTCGTATGACTATTTCCAGCAACACACTCCCCACTTTCGCGCTCAAATCATCGCTGCTGGCCGTATCTTCGCTGCATCGTGACGGTCTGCGGGACTTGGCTTTCCGGTATAAGATCGCTGCCATCAACGCCCTGGCCGAGTCGGCCAAATCTGGACGCCCAGGTGCCTTGGGATCTGCGCAGCATGCTGCTACCTGCATGCTTTTGGCCACTTTTGAGACCCAGCACCACTCCGAGTCTTCAGGCCAATGGGTGCTTTATGTTGACAGTGCCAAGCACATCGTCCAGGCCACAGGTCTTGACCAACGATCAGACCAAGCCGAGCTCAATCCTCTTCTCGATTGGATTTACTATTTGGACATTATGTCGTGGTTTGTCATGCGGCATTGGCGCCATCCTTCCACATTGCCACATTCGACTACAGACAAGATTTCTCTGAGTCGTCGGAAATCTCCCTTGGTAAGCACAGCCGAGCACGACAGGCACATTCATCACATACACACACAATCGCCAGCATCAAGGTGGCCTGGGCTGACTCCCGTCTGCTTCTATAGTTACTGAATCGCCCCACCTCCATTCGCACAGTTTTGGAACCTATTGCCGTCGTCTGCGATATTCTCGTAGAGCCCCGTGATCCCCGAGCTCAGGCTGTTGAGTACCAAAGTCGACTTCGTTCACTAGAGAGTACACTTATCAATTACCCTGTGGCCAAGACCACTATAACAGGATTAGATGAGAGAGAAGACGTTATGACAGAGCTTTATCAGCTCGCAACCCTTGTCTACCTTTTCAATGGAACAGCAAGTTCTTGTATTCCAGATCATCAGCTCGACGGCTTGGTCGATCGCGGATTTTACCTCATCAGAAAGCTCAGCACGTGCGAGCGAGCTTTCCCGCTCCTGATACTTGGTTCTGAAGCACGCAATGATGAGGAACGAATGCTCTTGCTCGAACTTGTTCATAAGACTGGGGCAAAACACAACGAAAGCAGCCTCATGCGTATAAGAGCGGGCCTTGAGATGGTGTGGTCACAGCGAGACCTTGAAGCTGATGAAGATGAATACAGCGACCTAAGCTACCTCCACAGACTAGACACTGTCATCGGCTCCGCATGTACACTGCCATTCATTTCATAAACATGTGAAATAGGGGTCATGTTTCGAAAGGAAAGTCTCTATCATCTGTTGAGCAATGGCATTTAGATGGTGGCAGCTAGTATAAATCCAGTACGTCTGAAGAACTCAAGAATTGGCAATGTATGTATGTAACAGGCATTGATGGTGGAACCCTCCAACTCAACCAAACAGAGCAGCGGCTAGCAAAACCCAGCCCTGGCACGCAGCCTTGCGCACTCGACGACTTGAAACAGACCTTGAGAAACATGTAGGAAGATTTGATGTATTTGTCAGTTGGAAGAGTTTGTTTCAAAGCATGTACCCAACGGATATCCTTATACCAAATGTAGCACCGGGGTACATGTAACGCCTGGTCCCGGCTTCATCGTTTACCACTCTCTTCGATGGCCTTTGCCCCGATCCTCTTCAGATCCTCAATCCCCAAGTGTTCCTTCTCAAAGCCAGTTACAGCCTGGTCCAGCATCGCAGCTGCGACTGTTTGTACTGGTAGGGTACCAAATGGCGTCAAGCGGAAGACCAGGCCAAGAACAGTCCTGCGGTGAGAGCCGTGTTAACTGTAATTCGTACCCATATGTCAGTCATCGCAGGAGGAAGACTTTGAAGCTGCGAGAAGGACCCGTACCATATGCAAGCGTTAGCACCTGCAAGCTCCTTTTTAACATCATCAGGATACTCTCCATAGTCGCTAATGACTACACTCTTCAACTTGGCCGCATTTTCACCGTCAGGGGCAGTGACGGGTTTGCGAGATAGGGCGACGAGACTTGTGACATCGGGCCGGCGCAAAGCCTGGCTGATGAGTTCCGTTGCAACAAACCCACTGGCCCCGACAATGATGAGTTTCATATTTCCAACTTGGATACTGTCCGTGGACTGCACCTGGGGGGCTTTCAGTCAAGATATGTGGATGGGAAAGGCCGGTTACAACTAGCTCGTTTTCCGTGGATGGCATCAAAGGTACATGTTTGTAGGAATCAACGCAGACGTTTTGGTCCGGGCCATTAATACATGTAACTACATGCAATTTTGTATGCCGTACCATCATAATGCTGAGGCTACATGTAGTCGGTCGATACAATTCCGAATGCCGCCTCTTACGGCCCCTGAATAGTAATCACTGTCGACCGTTGTGCTCGATTAGTAAACACAAAGTACATGTATTTCCTTGTCAGCGGTGTCCCTACGTCCAGGTGGCACTCTTTTGATTGCGTACAACAGAATGTGGCCTGTTTCCCGTCCGTCGGGATGATGCTCGCGGCTTTTTCTTGCGGTGATTTGAAGAAGCTTCTCGCCCGTTGTTCCGCAAATCCACTCTCGCCATACACATCTTGCAATGCTCGCCTCGTCCCCAGATAACCAGGAGCTAGAACATTCTTGGGGGCCGTAACAAGAAAAGCCCCAGAGACCGTCACAACTTGCTCGGCACTGGATTGTCACACGTGGGAGCTGCCAACGCCCGACGGTGTCCATTGGCCGACACATTCAGAGCACGAAGCACGACTCGGCGTTGGTGGCGGCGGTAATCCTATTATTCCGACTCCAACGGAACGACAAGTATGCTGGATATGCCTGTAGTACATGCAACTTTGCCTGATGGGCCTATTGGGAGAGCACGACGTGGCCAGGGGCTGAACCGTGAGGGTCCAAAAGACGCAGCTGAGTCGCTTCGGGTTATATTTCTCCAAAGAAGGGGACGTTTTTTTGGTTTTTGGCGATATAGATTGTAATTACCTGTTAGTAGCATCAAGTTAACAGGACTTGGTGGAAATGAAAGATGAGGACCTGGCCGTTGAGACCTTTGAAGTTATGGACCACGACGGATCAAAGATCGTGGTCGTTGTGCCGAAAGCCGAGTGTTGAGCCTTTTACTCTTAATGACGAGCACGGAATTGAGGTTTAACAGAAGGGAAGATGCAGTTGACTTTAAATCACAACAAAGGCTGCCATAATAAAACTGTCGGTCTGCTTTTCATTTTGACTTGAAGATACTTATATAGCCACGTCAACAACGATTGTCAATTACCCTTCTTTATCACATCGTCCTCCCTCAGCTATAAGTTTTTTAGGCTACCTACATGGCGCGTTAAAAAGAAGAAGAAAAGAAAGGTGTCTTTCGATAAGTAGTTGATATAGACACGCTGTAGGGTACCATCGGGACCGAGATCGGATGCTGTTGGATGTGACGTTCAGGAGCACGGCCTTATTTTCGAGAGAATGCTTTGCTGTGGGCTTTTTGAAGGGCGTCCTGAGAGCCATTCTTTCAGTCTTTCAAGCAGTAGTTAAATCCCCCCTGGCTTTACCCTACCAATTTCACATTCGGACATGTCACGTTGAAACCCCGTACCTGGAAGTCGACGAGATTGATTCGAAAGTCCACCGGGCGCAGCATACAATACAACATGGAGCCTTCTGATATCGTCAAAGCAAGAGTTGAGGGTGTCTTACCGACTGCGAAGCGACTCGTGCAGATCGCGGGCACGCCGGGGGCAGCGATTGCAATAATTCACAATGGCAAGCACATCCACAGCGAATACATCGGTTATCGTGACCAAGAGCTCAAGTTGCCAGTAACTGACGCGAACATCTTCCCCTGTGCGTCTTTGACCAAGGCCGTTGTTTCTGCCGCCATGGCCATCTGTGTCGAAGGCGGAAAGCTTGGATGGGACACTCCGATCAAGGATATTCTTCCCGATTTCAGCACGAAGAGTGACATCTTACGCAACCACATGACAGCTGTGGATTGCCTCTCCCATCGAGCTGGGATGCAAAGCTCTTTATATTGGCTCGGCAGCATGAACAACGTGCTCGTCTCCAAGGAAAATAGCATGAACTTGATCAACGACCTAAAACAAGTAAAACGGTTTCGAAACGAGTATCTATACAACAACCTAGGGTACGAAATCGCCTCACATGTGCTAGAGCAGGTCACTGGGGAGCCTTGGGACCAAACCTTGCACTCGCAAATATTTCAACCGCTTTGCATGTCAAGAACTGGAACCCAGCATTCTTTTAGCCAAGGGGATGATAATGTAGCCAAAGCTTATCAAGCACTGGATGACGCTTCAGTGGTGGAAGTTGTCCCTATGCTATCAGGAGGCGATACTGTCGGGGGACCGGGATCAGCAATGCGCAGCTGCATCAGAGATCTGGTCAAACTCTACACAGCATTTATCGAGTCCGGCGAAGACCAATTCAAAAACTGCACCACATCCACCCCAGGCTCTCCCTTGAAGCAGGTTCCGTTTCTCTTCTCGCCCCAGATAAGCATGAATCCCATCTCTCGCCGCGGAGACCTCGTACGCCCTGGGGTGGGCTCGAGTCCAAACTCCAGGGCCTATGGGTGCTATAGGTCTCAACCCCGACCTCCTAAAGCCCAAACCAATGCCGGAAGTCGCGCGTGGTCATCCATCTGAGCTGATCCTCTATCACCAAGGCATGATGCCAGGGAATTTGGCGGCTGTCAACCTCGTTCCTTCTACCAAAGGCGCAGTGATCGTACTCACAAACTCCTTGGCGCTCAACGACACTGCAGACTGGCCTGGCCAGCTATACCTAGAGGCCTATCTCGGTGTGGCTCATAGGAACGACTACGTCGCTTTGTCAGAAGAGACAGTGGAAGCTACCCTTAGCTGGTATTTCGATGTCTTGGCCGAACTTGAGAAAGATCGGATCCCAGGGACTGTTGCACGAAATCTGTCCGAGTATACTGGAAGATATTCTAACGAGGCTGGAACTATGATGATCGAGATCTTGCTCGACAGCGGCAGTGAATCTGGCCTTAGGCTCGCATTTCAAGGCCTCCAGTCCGAGATGTACCCATTGACACATTACCATGACGATGTATTCACTTGGCTGGTGACAAGGAATGAGCTTGCTCGACGAGGACGCTTTCTCATGAGGGGTTTGAACAATGCCGAGTGTTTCAAGATCAATTTTGGGCCGGGGAGAACATATCTTACATGGTGGCACGATCCATGCCTAGAAAAGCCAGAGAGGCTTATACGAAATGAAGAGTAAGGTCGTTTTTACTACCAAGGTTACATATTTATAACCCTTTGATTGTGCGATGGGATTAGCCGTCGGATCCTTGCTGGGATTATACTTTGCTATCCCATCTAAGGGGGTATATTTTTCGCAAAGATAATACATATCATTGTATTTAGTAGCGAAAATGGCGATTTGTGTGGATATGGACTTACATGATCCTTTTTATGATACCCGAATCTGTAGCTGACCAGTTTATATATTTGAGGCTGTACAGCCGGTTGCGATGATCCCTTTCATTTGCTGGCTCTGCAGGTGGGCATCACCGTAAATATGCCCCTTTACAAGCGCTCGTGCCCAGGGTTTTGCATAGATTACCCTCCATATCCCGCGCTCCGTCTCATTGTGAGCATAGTATGAGCTTGCGTCGTAAATGATAGCCTCTCCTATTTAGAGCATACCGGCGTTGGCATCCCATATGATGAAATCTATATATCTTATAGAGAATGGACTTTTTTATCACCATAGATCGCCATGAATCAGACTCGGTTGGATCGTTAGGCTCAAGTTGACGACTAAATTACTTTTTGAATCAAAAGAAAAAAAAGCTCTGCCCGTTTACGTCTTCAAGTTTCGATTGATATACCAATGCCATTGAAAAGGTTGATACTAGTTTCTTTGGAAAAATATGCCATATATTCTACCACTGCCATCTCGTGTCATTTACTGGTATGAACTGATGTAGTTCATGTCCTTTTAGGCATTAATCACCTGTAAGAAGGTAGATAATATCTCTAGTTCAGCCCCAAGAACTTTTGACCGTTCTGTGACTGTTTGTTAGAGACGAATATACGAAGTAGACTGGGTATCTAACTTACTTTAAGAGGGCGTTATATACCACGTAGTTGTGTACAAGCCGTCTCCAACTCCATGAAGGAGTCCTCTTGAAACTGGCCTATAAACATGTCAAGGCTTGGGCATTTGTTTCCCGTTATGGACATGCTTTCGAAGACCTTCTTCATGGATGTTCTCCCTTTAAGATAAACCCATTTTTTATTATCAGCCTCCTTCCCATTGTCGCCGTCTCTTCCACTATCACTCTGTTCCTCGAAACCACCCCATTTCTGAGCTAGTCTATCGAGATAAAGCAAGAGGCCTGCTGTTCCCGCCGCAATTGCGGTTGCAACAGAGCTACCATCAAAAAGCGCCCTAGATAAATGTTCTTCGTTAGCGTCGAGTGGGACCTCTTCTCCGGGGAAAAGGAATTCCATGTCTCCTCGGTGGACATGGGAGGATTTGTCACCAGTCTCCGTCGACGCCCCAATTCGTATGCACCTCCCTGACTCCCCTGGCCACGTCTTTGTTGAGTTGCCTCCCTGATCGCTGGCCGACGAGACCATAATTATGTTTCTATCATCGGCGGTAGCGAGAGCATCTCGGAGCTTTTTCTGCGCGTCTTCGTTCTTGATGTTGTCTTCGATCGTTCAACTCATGCATATGACATCCACCCCCTGCCCCGTGGCCCATTTCACCGCCTACTAGGCGTCAGCGGGACTATCTGCTTATTAGTCTATAACTCCGACTTACTTCGGTTGCAGATTCCATTGTAAGGTATCTACTTTCTCCCATACGTGACATTTTCTCGTCTAACCGACAGATGTAGAGTTTGACTTTTGGACACATTTTGCAAACGAGCGTTGCCACCAGAGAGCCGTGATTCAGTGTGTTCGATGCCACGTAATAAGGGTAGTAATGATCCATGTCGTTTCCCGTATTTATGTTCTTGTTGGGGAAAAATGAAGCCCCATTTGCAATTTTCCCATTAAGGATACTCAACGCAGCATCTACACCATTGTCGATGATGGCGATTTTAACAGGACGCACTTCGGTCGCTTCATCGTCGATACCGTGCAAGATTTTGCGGAAGTTGTCTGAACTATCTAACCACTTATGTTGCCTTTAACGTGGGTGAGCGACCACTGCTGACTAAGGATATATGATCGGTTGGGGGTGGTATTACTAACCTTTCGGCAGGCTTGATTGCACTATTTCCTTGTTGGAAGCCTTCCATAAAGCTTTTCTCTTTTTTATCTGGTCCTGCTTGCACAGTCACTGGTTTTCCGACTGTATTAGGAA
Source organism: Trichoderma harzianum CBS 226.95 (assembly GCF_003025095.1). Classification (NCBI taxonomy): domain Eukaryota; kingdom Fungi; phylum Ascomycota; class Sordariomycetes; order Hypocreales; family Hypocreaceae; genus Trichoderma; species Trichoderma harzianum. The sequence continues at coordinate 114,965 of NW_020209279.1, forward strand.
GGGACTTAACCCGTCTTCTAAATTCGTCGACATATGATGACAACTTGCTCTCGTCTTCTAGGCCCTATATGATGTTAACGGAGAGCACGGCTAAGAAAGAATCGGAAAGAGATCTTAAGTAGGATCCCGCTGGCAACGACCCGCATACCTCTTGATAAATTAAATTCACCTTCTCGAGCTTTAATTAGTCGTATCAGTAAGAGCCGCTGTCCCAAGGACTAATAATAATCTTGAAGACATACCAGAGGAAATTTGTATTTGTTAAGCAATCCGCTTCCGCTTGACCAGCCCATTAAAACCGCATTGTTTCCCGAAGAATAGAGGGAGACTTCCTTCACGTTCGGGGCACAGCGTGAAATGACATCGCAGTTGATGTCTAATTTCTTCCAATCCCACGTCTCAATGCCGAACATCTTGCTTGGGGTTATCCCCAGCGCCGCTTCGATGGCGCCATCTGAGTGCGATGGTTCAGTACTGTCTATAACAATGATTGAAAGTATCTTCTTTACGCCTTTTTCTCGAAGCCAATCAAAGACTTTTACCATGTCCCACCTTCCTCGACGATTGTTCGAACTTCTCTGAAAGTCAGTACTGGCATATATAGTGAGTTCTACAGATGTAAAACTGGTGCCGTATATGCAACTACAACTTGTATGAAAGGTCTGGTTTTACTTACTTTTGATCGGTAATTGTTATTCTTGGAAGAGCAACATATACAAGTATACTTTCGAAACTCATGTGACCTAGCGCATCTAGATAAGACTGCGATATGACTGGGTCGATAAGGATCGACAGATCAAAACAAGTCTCTCTTTCTAGTAAGCAGCAAGAATGTCAGCAGATTGCACAAACTATTCGCGCCAGAAATCTTTATAAATTTCCACCGGCTGATATATAGAATCTTCAATGTTACCTTGTGCACCTTGATACAGTGCCTTCACCAATTTAAACCGCTGCATGTTTTTCACGCAATATTCTCTGATAGCGCACAGAATTGGGTCTTCTATTACTTCCTTCCTTAAATTTTCGTCTTCCTCTTTGGATACGGCATCCTCATTAAGAAAGGAGTCTTCCTCATTAAGTGCTGCGTCTTCCTCTTGAGAGTTCGTGACCTCTTCTGTAGAGGTCGCGTCTTCTTCAGTGGATGCGATATTTTGTTGCGTGATAGTTCCAGCATCTCCTCTGTCATTGTCGGCGGGATCCTCATAATATGTCTTGATAACAGTGTCTATCTCGTCATGGACAGTTGTTTCTAACATCAAGACTGTCAGCATCCTTCGCTATCGAAACCTGTAGTGTCTACACGCCAGACTTACCACCGGATTGTTGCTTTCCATTTTGCCCCTGCGAATTTACCTGTGACGCCCTACCGGCACTTGCGCCAGTTTTATTCCCCAAGGCCCTGATTCGCGATCGATACGGCGTCTCGCCATCAGTGTTCATTGCGTAAAGTGCGCCCGGGCACATTTCAATGAGTTTGTTTACTACATCAAGAGCCTTGAATTTGTTCTCGTTAGAAGATTGAGACAGAGCCGTGACACCGCAGACCGCTGCCAAATGCAGGGGCGTCTCTTTCGTCTTTTCAGAATCACGCTGCATGAAGATCTCAAGAGAACCTTCACAAGCTTTGATGATATCGATCGTGTGTGGTGATCGTGCTCCAATAGCGAGGTGGATGCAGTTCATCTCGAAGGCTTTTGGAGACTCAGGTCTCAAGAGTGTCGCAAGATTCAAGTTGTCTCCGCCGTCCCCTTTCTCAAATGATGTCCGGTCTTTGAAATTGTCTAGAATCGTCTTGACAAAGTCGGAATTTTCATTTTCAAGAGCCAGCTGAAGCGGCCGACGGTGATACAACTTGGATTTCTGCTGTAGGAGGATGTTTGATAGCTTTCTCAGCCCCAAGGAGCCACTTAACGAATGAATGATAATCTTCAAACTCACTCCCCCTTCGAGCGATCTCATGCAGAATGTTCGGATCAGTTACGATTCTCGAATTGTTAATCTCCTTTATCGATACCATGGTTGCCTTTTCATCTTTTGAGAGCTCATCTCCCCAATTTATCGATGTTTCCGATATCCTTTCTTGTTCCGTTTGTTTCGCCATTTTCTCTTGTTTCGCCTTTTCGTTGTCTTTTCCTTCTTGTTCCGCTTTTTCCTCTTCTTCCACTTGTTTCACAACTTCCTCTTCTTCTTTTTATCGCGCCATTTCAGCTTGTTTTGCCTTTTCTTCTTGTTTCGCTCTTTCCACCACTGATTTAATGTTTGCCAAGATAGCGTCAAGTGCTGCCGGATGTCCCTGAATTTTGCCGGCGGTGGTTTGGTATTCTCCCTCTGAGGTAGTTTGACTTTGTCCCTGTGTGGCGGTTTGATCTTGTACGTGTGAGGTAGTTCCATTTGGCCTCTTTGCTATGAGTCCATTTCGCTCCGCTGGGGCGATTTGATCATGTCCCTCTGGGATGATTCCATTCGGTTTCTCTGCGGTGATTTGCTGTTGCAGCTGAAAAGCACTTCCATCTTGTGTATCTAAAGTCGTTTCTTGCCGTCCACTTGAGACTATGACACCCCGTTTACCCCGTCCGAAAATCGTATCACTTGGCCTGTCCGTCATGTTGCCCCAACACGTAGTATAGAATGTTGATAATATAGAAGAGAATATCTGCCGCAGGGGAAAACGCCCATTAGGTGCAAAGTGCTTTGATTTGGATCAGAAGTTGAAAGGGAAATTGCTGCGGTAGTCCAAATGTCCAGTTTATGTCTTAACGCCGCTTGGGTACCTGATCATCCCTGCCTAGTACCATATAATTGTTTTACGTATCCGACTCGCGTCGGTCTCCGAGCAAAACGGAGGGCTCATCTCCGCCTGGTAAGCCAATGAAATTACAATTGTATGAGGTTGGAGCATGATAGTGTGGTGACACAGCCTTGTGCTTAGCAGTTAGGTTTTGTAATATGGTTGCTCGCAGCAGCCTTGTACTTGGCGATACTTGTAAGTTCAGAGAGATTCAAACAATCCTAGAAGTAGTCCCGAGATTTGTCCATTATGCCCCGCTCTCCTCTTCGGGAGGCAGCAGCTGTTGGTGGTTCCGATGTATGTGAAGATGCCCAAGTGCTACCCAGCTTATAGGTACGCAAGGGCGAAGCAAAGAAAGGGGCTCAATGATGTGACAACTTGTTTCTCCCGACCCAATGTTTTATTTTCTCTTCTTCATGGTTCCCCCCTAACTAAAGAAACGCCTAAACTTCATCATCAGATCATCAGCTTCTTACGCTATCCAAACGCCCCGCATGTATCGCATCTCCATCCCGCTCGAAGAGATCGAGGAGGGTGGCGGCGAGTATCGTGCAAAAAATCCCAAAGGCAAAGACTTCCGCGATGTCATCCAAACCCGTGGAAACGATGGACCGTCTTTACTTGCCCAGGCGGAATTACTGCTAGTATGCAGTGGTAAATTGAGGAATGGCACAAACGGAACTCTTCTCATTTTCCGCTTCATGTTCACCGGGCTCGAGAATGATAGTTCTCAAAGATTCACTTCGGCCAAAATCAGGGTCGAGTTCAGCGACGAGCAGTCGCGAATTGCCTATGATCCAGAGGTGGTCTCTATTCGGCCTGCCAGGCAACAAAGATTTGACGTTGTCACGGAAAAACCCGACAATCGACGCGGGGGTAACATAGCCCTCAGGACCGAAGGGCTACCTGTAGGATTTGGAGTGGGAAGACAGTGGATGATCTCGACCCCATCAGTTAGAGAGTATTACTCCAAGCTAAGTGCTGCGAGGTTCAATACGAGAGACTTTGTGGGCTCATGGAACAGCGTTGTATGGCAGCTGAATGAGCACTCTTTAAAGAAACAAGGGGTGCCCCATCTCTTACAGACAGCCGTGATAGTGCGCCGGAGAGGCGACGGCAAGTTTACGATGAAGATAAGGATCGAAACAACGACAAATCTGCAAGCTGGGACGATAAACATGATTAAGAAGCTGGTTGGCATGACGCATTCAGAACCTGTCGACGCGGTCAATATTGATTCAAGATTATTCATGCTCAAAGAGATTGATATCCCAGAGCTAGCAGAAATGAGAAGCAAGGGTGAGATAGAATTGGACAAGATTCATTTGGAAGATTTCGTCAGTCTCATGAATAAGGAAAACATGTAAGGCATAGGGAGGAGAAATATACCATGTACGTAGGTCCTAGGTAGAATTTTGAAAATTGGTATTCTCGCAGACTGATACGCTACCTCATGATCAAGTCTGCACAATGATTTTGGCGGGTTGGTTTACGTTAGCACATGCTACATACTAACCCAGTACTGGATACCAGGTATGCAATACAAATCTATGCCCTACTTATCCGTAGCTATGTGATACAAGTTAATAGGTAGAATATTACGAAGGCCAGTAGTACCTAGTATCTTGGACTGCCTCCTTCTCGTGAGGGCGTCAAATAAATACCTGGCTGCCAGGTACCTAGATGTAGGTTAGTACCTACCTAGGTAGTTATGCCCAAGCCAGTTCCTAGTAGTTGTCCCGGGACAACAGGTAGGATAGCAAGATAGCTTAGTATTAGGTACTCGTCGTACCTGACCGTAGGGATGCAGTCAATTCCAGTGGACTAAATTAAAAATTAAACCACCAAGACGGACCTGGTGACAGCTTGCAGCACTAAAATGGATGAGCTGACGCGAGCTGCGACGCGCCTCTTGCTTGCTGGGCTAGGCATTGATATAAATACATGCCGGGTAATACCTACCTATGGACAACTACGAGTACTGCAGAGTACATATATATAGAGTCTGGGGCCCATCTGATGATGACTTGCAGCTTGTCCGGTGGCACTCCCGCCAATACGAACTGCAAATTGTCACGCATGGATCCCCCCAAGCAGAGCCATCCATCATCAGCTTTGTTCCGTGCCGTGCTTTGCTGCGAGACTAAGCTCGTTGCTTGTAAGCGCCAGCGATCCACCCGCGCGGCGATGCATCGCCACGGTGCCACCAAAAAGGTGGTCCTCGTATTAGCTGGCGGCGTATATTTCGTTATGGAAAGCTATGGGCGTGGCTGCTGGGAAACTAACGCAGGAGACTTGCGGCGCTACGGTGGGTGGGCAGCGGCGGAGCTGGGTCTGGCATGCACACCATTTGCAGCAGCGAGGGAATACGAAGGGCCAGACACAAGACACGAGGACACATGCAAAAAGGTAAAAATAAATCGGGGGGGCCATCGAATCAAATTCTCCGTAGCTATTTTGTTGTGCAGGAGAATTTCTTTTTATAACTGTGTGTGATCGTACGACCGAGTCTTACTGTAGTGTTAGTGAAGTTGTGGTGTCGTGGTATTACCTGCACTCTGATCTTCATCACGCATTCATTCACCTCTCTCTTTTTTCTTTTACAGATAGCACCTAGTAGGTACCTGCGAGTTCAGTACTACTAGGTACCCTGCAGGCTCTCTCCTCCTCTCAGCTCTCATCTCATCGTTCCAGCATCACCGTAGATACATCCAATTTGGCTGCACTCTCCATACGTTCCACAAGTACTTGCCCCTTGCTGGCTTCGGCCAAAGGCGAGATTTTGCTTTTTATTTATACCTACGCCATCCCTCATCCGGCAAGGGCTCACCCAGTTACCCCTGTCTAACACATCTACCGCTAATCCTCTTTCGGCCATGGCGCGGTGCATTGTCTTCTGGTCGCAGCCCGCAGCCCGGGAACTACGAGGTACCTCGTGAATGTACCATAGCCCTTGTACAGCCAGTACACGGAACCTGAGCAAGAGGAAATCTCGGCCTTTGGCACTCATTCGTTCTTCTCCCCTTTTCCTCCCTTCTTCTCTTCATCGCCATCGCCTCGCCAGCGCAAAAGCTTTTTTTGTTGCTTCTTCATCGTCTCTCGCTTTCGCCTCTCCGTCCTGCCCGACGAATTTCCAGTCCTGACACTCGCTTCGTCTGCTCCTGCTGCTACTTGCTTTTCTGCCGCGGATTGTTTATTCCCCCGTCGACCTGCCCACGATCCGACCCGCTTGTTGTACAGCCACAAACCTTTCGATCTATCCGCCAAGGGGTTGCTTGCCATTGTCTTGTTTAACCACAGCATCATCAACCTTTTTTTTTCTTCCTTTGGGCCCAGCAACCGCATTCTTTTAATTATATCCGGCATCGTTTTGCACCAGAAAGCGGAGGTTTCAATACCTTGAAACGACATACGCTAGCGACAGACTGCCTGGTCTGTGTTTATTTTACCCTGCTGTTTACACTCCAAACAATCCCATACTCTCGACAAAATGCGTCCCACTGCGACATTGATGCGACTGGCCTTGTGCCTTTCCTCGGCTGCTCCTCTGGTCTCAGCTTGGCCGGGCTGGCTGCCCGAGCTCGACGCGCTCGTTGTTCGTGCCGATAAGGGTAGTGGTATGTATTAGACGTCTTGCATGCTTTTGATGAAGGTGTTTTGACACGTTTGGCAGAGGGAAACACAGCAAACCCAACCAGCCCAACCAACCCACCAAACGAAGAAGGAAACACGGCCCAGCCAACCCAGCCAAGCCAATCGGGTTCTAAGAAGACTGGCTCAAAGACGGATGATAGTAGCCACAAGAAGACGACCACTACCAAGAAGGCCGCACACCATACCGAGTTTGATCCCGAGGCTCCTCCAGGAAATGTTGCCATGCAGACACCCAATGTTTTCGCTGGCAGTGCCCTGTACAAGATTGAAGACTACGTCACCTGGGGCTGGAATTACACAAACCTCCTTGGCACCCCAACCGCCATCGATGTTCTCATCAGCTGCTCACAAGCCTCCGAGACCTGGACCCTCACCTCAAACATGACCTTCAAGACCTCTGTTGAATTCGTTTGGGACAGCAGCGCCCAGCCAACCCCGGCCGACCAGCCCTTCCCCGTCGCCATGTACACCCTCATCATCAAGGATTCCGATGCCGCCATCACCTCCATTCCCGACCCTGGCTACTTGGGCACCTTTAACACCTTCACCTTTGGTCTGTACACCCCGCAGCCATACGTTCCCTTCCCCGAGTGGCATTGCGACGCCTGCAACGCAGCCCTTTCCAAGTTTGACCACCACGTTCTCGGCTTTGCCATCACTATGGGCCTGGTAACCGTGCTCAGCTTTACCTGGTTTGTTTCCGGCCTCGACATCAACTAATCATGTCCCACGGCTGCGCATTTTACATATCCGCATACTGCTCGATTGGTCTAGCTTCACCTACCAGACACATCTTGCTCGACGTTTTGCGAATAATGTAGCCAGCGGGGCCTTTGGCGGGATTGCATACCGTGTTTGAGTTGTTGTTTGTTTTTTTAAAGCTTTTGGAGACGGGGCATTATTACAGGCGATACTTTGCGGGTCATTTTCAACGGCGTTTTTGTCTTTGTCTTTTGTGTCTTTCTCTTTTACGCGCGCGCTGCTTTGGAAAACATGGGGGAGTATTCATATTCGGACGACTCTTTTCATGATGGGCCACTCAAGAAAAAAAATAGTTTAAGTTTCTAATGACGTATACATTTAATGGGCCGAGCGCCTTGATGTTGATGTTGACTTTTCTAGCCTTGTTATCATGAATTTGACTGTCTTGTGCATTGGCATATTTATATTTGTGATGTTGTGTGTTTTGGTATGTTTACAATTGTCTTGATGTACGCTTTGGTATATTTCTCTATATTGGTGTAGATGTAATTCTTGATCATGGTAGATGGCTTTGTGCCTTGCAGGTGAAAGTCTGCGTGTAAATTCTATGGTATGATGAATAAATAAAATGGCTGTCATATATATCCTAAGATCAAATGCTTCGATTGGCAAGTCGATACGTCAATACGTCGAGTGACGACGGTAATATACCGCTGACCTGATGTGTGAATGGCCAGAGGCATGATTTGTTCGTTCATACCATGCGTAAACTGAATCCAGCGCCTCGCTCTTCCTTGTCCCTACCTTGGAAGATGCCGCTGAAATCAACGTCGCCGAGAGCAACGGCCTGTCCGCGAACGGGGCGTCGGGCTCGTGCCGACGCCTCCTTTCCTGGCCGGCCTTGCTGGGGAACGTGGGGAACAGGCTCTCGGGTTTGGGTTTAGGATCTTGCCGGAAGTATTCGTGCTCTAGCATTTCCTTGGCGGATGGTCGTTTCTCCGGGTCCAATGCGAGGAGACTATTGAGCAAAGAGGCGCCGGCGGCTGTGAGGTTGGGGAAACGGGCGCGGATGACGGAGCCGGAGGCGAGGGGGGACTGTTTGGGGAGTCGAAGGGAGCGGGCGTTGGGGAGGCGGCGGAAGCCCGGCCAGGAGTCTTCGGTGGGGACGCCGCAGAGCTCAAAGACTTTGGAGATCTGGTCGACCTCGTTGGAGCCCTGAAGCAGGGGTTCGCGGGTGATGAGCTCGCCCATGATGCAGCCGACGGACCACATGTCGACGGCGGCGTCGTAGGTTCGCGTGCCGAGGAGGAGCTCGGGGGCGCGGTACCACAGGGTGACGACGAGCTGGGTGAGTTTGGGGCGGGGGTCGCCGACGTAGCGGGCCATGCCGAAGTCTGCGATCTTGAGGAGGCCGCGGTTGGAGAGGAGGAGGTTGGATGTTTTGAGGTCGCGGTGCAGGATGTAGTTTTGGTGGAGGTAGGCGACGCCGGATGTGAGCTGCAGGAGGAGGCGCTTGACTTCGGAGGAGAGGAAGGGTTCGGGCATGTCTTGGAGGATGCTCTTGAGGTCGTGTTCGACGAATTCGAGGACGAGGAAGATGGAGCTGTAATGGGCAGAGTGGTTAGCTGGAGCACTGGCCTTCGACAGGAAAGGGTTTCTTCTCTTACTTGTCTGGCTTGGAGACGTCGTTGCCCACGACAACCTCCTCCATGGCCACGACGTTGCGGTGCCGGCAGTTTTTGAGGATCTGGATCTCGCGCAGGCCCGTCACGGGCAGGCCGTTGGGGTCGCCGGCCTCGAGCTTGAGCCGCTTGAGGGCGACGACTCTGCCCGTGGCGAGCTCCGTTGCGCGCGCGACCCAGCCGTACGTGCCCTCCTCGATGTCGTTGAGCTTGTCGTAGTTGTCGACGCTGCGGCTGGGCTTCCAGGTGCCGACGTCGAAGCGCAGCAGCGTAGCAGAAGTGTTGTTGCTGGCGGGTTCGGGGGTGAGTTTTCGTCGTTTTGAGGGCCGTGATGAAGATGATGCTGCGTCGTCGTTATCGTCGTTTGTTTCTGCGAATTGTGATGTCGTTGTTGTTGCAGCAGCGAGTAGAGCTTTTTTCTTTTCTTCTTCTTCTTGGAGCTTAAGAGCCTTTTTGCGACGCTTTTCTTCTTTTTCCTTCTTTTGCCGAGCTTCATACTCGGCGTCTTCTGCGGAGCTTGCCCATCTTGACTTGGGCTTGGTGGACATGGCTCTTCTTTTTGTGTCCCTTTGTGTGGATTCGCTCGGATTTGGGATGATCGATCGAACTTGAAAATGTGGTGATGCTATGATATCGGCTAATTGAGCGAATTGTGTGTCGCTGAAGCTCTGTCTGTGCTGTTTAGTATGGATGAAGCAGTGAAGATGTTGAAAGTAAATAGAATAGAGGAGTGAGGCGGCTTGAGATGCTGGAAAATAGAGTGGGTCTGCTGTCTGTCGGAGGTACATGTGCAAGGGTCCCGAATTTGTGTGTGGGGGGAGACTTTTATCCTCTTCATCATCTTCATCTTCACGTGCCTGCTATAATTATTGTCATGAGTGACGCATTGCAATTCAATTGTTTGTCAATATTGGTTCATATACATAATTTCTGTTGAAAATAACTCTTATCTGTAGTTGAATACCGCGCTGGTCATTCCCTTCTCTGTGCCCTTTTCCACGTCTATAGTGTCTGCATCTGCATCTGTATCTGGCCGACTCCAGTCTATTCCACACGTCAGACAGGAAATCTATTCCGTTCAAAACTCATTGATATAAAAAACATCAAATCACTCGCTCTCCTTGGCCGCCTTCTTCTGCTTCTTAATCTCCCTCCGTGCCTCTACCGTGCTCGCCATCTTGCTTCCCATATCAGTCCCCAAGTCGTTGAACCCTTTCACCACTCCGTCAGTGTCCCCGTCGCCCATCTCTTGGCTCATCTTAAACTTGCCCTCCATCCTCTCAATCTTAATCTCCACGCCAATAATGGCCTTCTTCATGATGTTGAGGTACGGAGTTGGCGCATCAGACACTTGCCACGGCTTGGGTCTGGATCCTTCTCCTGTGTAGCCCATGGTGACTCTTTCGTTGAAGCTCGACAGGGCGTCAATCTGGCTATTGAGGAAAGCCGTTGTCTCTTCTGCGTTGGGGTCGATGTAGAACGTCGCCTTGCCGTAGATCTGGACGGCGGCATAGTTCCATGTGCCAACCACTTTGCCCGTCACTGGCTTGGTGGCCGTGTAGAACTTGGGCGTAACGTAGTGTTGAACTGCGGAGGTGAACATGACTAGGACGTCTTGTTGCAGCGTCCTCGAGTTGTCTCCTGCGGCCTGACGCTCCTTGATCTCGTCGATGATGGCCTTGCTCTGGGGGTTGGCGCGGGCCATGTGAGCCCTCAGCTGGCCGAGCTCGGTCTCGCTGGATTCATCCTCGACGTCTAGGATGAATGGGATGTGGCTGGACTGGATCAGAGGATATGATGGCGAGGAGATGGCGGTGGTGAAGAGGCCCAGGGGATTCTCGCGGACGAGTTGCCGCAAGACGCGGAGGTCTGTCTCTGCGTGATCTCCACGAAGATACATGGTTGAGTGAGTGAGCGTGTTGTTTTGTTGTTGTTGTTTCCGTTCCTCTCTGTTGCTTGTCTTTTTTTCTCTTCTCCCTCTCTCTCTTTATCTCTCTTTCTTCTGTCTTAAGTTTAACCGATGAAAATGTCCTTGTACAAGTGTCCTATCGTGAGTCTTATGCCGCCGATGGGCCTCCGGTCTCTCTATATGTATGTCACCAGATATCTTTCATGTACGAGTTACTCACACTCTCCACCTGTTCCAAGGCTATTAACAATCACATCTCCCGTCTTTATCTCTCTTTGGATCATCACAAGCAAATCATGCGTCCCTCCGCGGTGGAGCTCGCTCGTTTATACTCGACTCAGTTAGACGCTGTTTTTGCATCTCCGTAACAGGATTTGCCCTCGCCGTGATTGGGCGGCGGGTAATCCGTTAAAAGGTTCAAGGTTCAATGTTCCTGCTACCGGCTGCGTGTGTCATTAGCGCACTCTCTTAGCAGGTACCGAGTACCGCCACATTAGGACTGGGCAAGCTGGGGTAATAGAAATTGCCCAATACGGGAATCATTTCGATTGGATGGATGCACATGCATTTTGGAGTTGACATTGAACCTATATGTATTCATTACTACTGAATTCTGGCAATCTGTGCCAATTCTAACTATTATTTGGAAATGATGAAAACAAGAAACATACTACTACATACTGTTCGACGTTAGTTTCCATCTATCCAAAATAACATTGTCAGTGTGCCGTTCCTCCTCCTGGTTAGTAATTCATTCCACATCAGAAAAAGTCTTGATGCTTCGATATATTGCCCCCATTACCCCACGGTATAGGTCCACGAAGTACTATTAGAACCGCCAGAAGCGCTAGTAACACTGTCGAAGAGGCTTCCCTCAGGAGTATCAATACTGGGTCCCGTTGTCTCTGTATAGCACCAGTCGTAGCGTGGGTGGGAGGACTCGTACAAGCGCCGCCAATCATCAACAACGCTTGCATGAATCATCGAAAGGGGAGCCAGTGCCATGTGTCGTCCTGTGGAAATGTAATCCACCGCATGTGTCTCCCAAACCCTGTCCGTTGAAGCCTTCATGACCTCCTCCCGCAACTGCTTCGTCATCTGGCTGTCATAGTATGCCCACAGGCAAGGCATAACAGACACATCCTGGGCGCAATATTCCAAAAGTACCGGTTGCAATGGGCGCTGACGGAACACATGAAAGCCTCCGCCCGACTCGGGCGCGAACAACGCTCTGCCTTGCTCCTTCGTCTTGTTCCATCTGAGTTTCTCGTACCGGGAAAACGTCGCGTTGTAGCGGACGCATCTTTCAAGTCCCATGACCCTCTTCTTCCCCTGGTGAGGGCGAATGGCGAATTCCATGAGTTGTAGATCGACGACACCATTCAAAGTGATGCCGAAAATGACAAACAAAGCATCCGAATCACTTCGGACATCGAAAAACACCTTTGGAATGTAGGGGGATTCCAAGATCGCTTTCAATGTCCAGCGAGTTTCTCCAGGCGTGGAGAAACATTTGTCGGCCAAGGATTGAACGTCGATTAGGTAAGTTGTGTTCGTGGGACGGACGTGGATCTGCAATATGGAGATGGTACCATATCGAGAAAGATTTTGTCCTTCGAGGTCGACGTAGAGTGATGGTCGATCAACTGGAAGCCCTGTGAGAGCGTCGACCACCTTGGATAGAGCGGGGAGAGTGTCAATCCATTGCGTAGTGGGAGCAGGATTAGTAGCCGCGTGAGTAGCAGCCCAAGCTACATCTGCTTTAGTTTCGTCGACAACCACGATATATTTGTGAGAGACGCCCCTGAAAGAAGACATTTGATGACTCTGGTCCCCAGTGGCAGGGGCTCCTCCGCTATCATCTGCAACCACGACAGATCCGCTAGTAGAAGCCATGTTCACGAGAGTCATTGTTCACTTGTTCTTTCTTGGCGTTGTCTCTTGGAAATGCCTTGTACTTTCCAAGATTAGTGCAGATTGTCTGGATCTCGGCAATTCGTGTGGATGTGATAAATGGGGGAAAAATAAATGGGGGCCAAATTAAAAGAGACGAGATTTATATAGCCGTACGAATTCATGAATGTCTGATACTTTCTGATGGATGTCTGATACTTTCTGAGGATTTTTAAAGCATAATAGCCGTTTGGATTTGAAAGAGGGTGAGGGTGATTTCTGTAAACTATCAGACTGCATACGCCCTCCATGTGTTGGTTTATATGAGTATGGCGGCCTTTGCCGCTAATATGGTTTACAGTGAATTATGACTACTTTTGTTTAAAACAGAAGATCATATTAATTCTAACAAAATTATCTCCAAATGTGGAATTCTACAATTATTGAATCCTCTAGTAAAAGACTGTATCAATCGTGTACCAAGGTGAACCGCTTACGTGACATATTGAAAGAGATGTTTCAAGGTAGATTAGAAGGGTGGGATATATGTAAACAGCAGAAGTAAACTCAAAATGAGATTGTATAAAACTTCTGCTGTATGGTGTAGTACAGAAGACTAATGCTGATGGATAATTTAGATTTCTGAGTACAGGAAAGCAAAAACCTATTCACAGCCCGACCCCGTGTGGCACGTTCAAAGCTTGGCTATTGAGTCAAATACAGCCAAGGCGCATATAAGGTATAGGTTTATTGGCAAATCATCGACAGGAAATCCCGTACGCCAATATCAATGCCTACGTCTTACAAACAAAACTCAGCTGGTAAATAGGGCTTCTCAAAGTTCAGCAGAAATTATCGTATTGCAAAATGAGATAGGTGATTGAAGTATTGTAGGCTCGACAGAAAATTGATGGTACCAATCTCTACACCCACACATACTTGGCTCTGACTACATACCTTTACCAAATGGTTGCTAAAATTGCTACCACAAACTGTGCATTTGACGATATAACCATTCCATTCAAGTTCAAGTGCCGCCCCCTTGAAATCCAATGATGGGCAAGCCATCCATTTTCCACAGCAATTAATAAGGACACCTTCCACAGTAGCCGCACTCTTTGTCACATGCTGTGAGATCTTGATCAAAGTCAGGGGAGGACGCCTCGTAGGGGTTGTAGTCGTAATCGTCGCCGTAGTCGTACTGGTTGTAGACATCATTATCGCCTACTTCACAATCTGCCCCTGATGCCATCTGGGAAACAAGTAAGCTTATAATTCTATAAGATTTAGATGCAAGCTTAAGTGTTTTGATACCTTTATGCAAGTGTCTTCGTATTCGGCTTCTTTGCGTCGAACGAGCTCAAGAAGGCGCTCGTCAGGTGCCGCAGTAAACATACGGAGAATTCCCTCCCGGCATTTGGATACCCAATCTGAAGCACTACAAAGATTGAGGACATTCTCAACAATGCCTTGGAGTTTGTTCCGCCCTTGGATCTCGTCTTTAGGGAAATTTACGCGGCGAATCGCGAGGCTCACTGCGGTTTCGATTTTGGCGACTTCGTACGTAGCCAAGTTGCCGGTAGATGATTTGATATAACTGCATATAAACGCAGCAGTATTATCACCTTTTAACTCGGAGATCCAAAGCTCCTCGATCTCGAGGCCAAGGCTGAGTTCTGTGTTGACCCAATCAAGAGAGAGCAGAGACAGAAGCGGGTTTGACCCAAGGTTTGTCTTGACTGTGGGAAGTAAAAACTGAAGAACCGACTTCAAAGCTGGGATATCCAACTCGGACACTACCTAAATTTCTTCTCAGCAATTGCTTCCTGTGATAACCGTACGGGGTTTTGCAACTCGCCTTGTTGACCTGCAAGGTTGGATCAGGTAGAGTAGAGCTCGAAGAACCACCATGTTCTGGTTCACCACCGTAATCTTCTTGCTTCATATCTTCGGCTTTGATGGCCCGCGTCGACTTTTCCTTCTTCTGTCGATATACCAGATCGATATCTGTAGCGGGTCGAGCGATATTGGCCCGCCAGTGATGCCTATTGGTAGGATTCTGTTGATACAAGTTCACCTCGAAAAACTTATCATGCGCGATGCACTTGAAGTTCTTGTATCTGCGGAAAGGAAAGGCCTTGGTAAGTATGTGCTGAAGCTTCCTGATAATCCGACAAAACTGACGAAGCTGAAAAAAATGCAAAACTCTGTGCGTTCTGCTATGTTGAGATATGAAGAGTGGAAAAGCTAGCTGCAAACAGCAACAAACGGCAACAAACAGAAAGTGGGCTTGATCGAGGAGAGTGGCCAAACAGATCCACGTGACAACTCAACACCTCCTGTGTAATGAGGGAGAAGCCAACTTACGAGTTCAATTTTTCGAAATTTGCTGCGATAAGGTCATTCTCTCTGACTTCTGCGAATTCGATGCCATCGTTGACTGTAATAAAATATCTGACTGACTCTTGCGGCCCGTAATTGACTTGCCTGACAAGCTGGACCACATAATCTGCATCGACTATAAACGAAGGGTCATCGTTGGGCTCTGCAGTGGTGGACTTTGCCCATTGCATGAACTTGTCGAATTTCTGTTCATGGTCAAGCCGTTTGGGGCGATACGGCTGTATCGATGAGCAGCAAAAGAGGCCAGGCATCCTTGTGATCAACGTTTAAACGATGTGCCAATAATTAATGAATCTAAACGGTGTTCTATGTTTAAAATATTGATGAAGAGAACAATGAGAAAACATTGATTGACCGACTCCAGCGATCTGTTTCCGTGCATTTATTCTCTAGAAGTGTTCACAGCTATGTTGTAGGCCTCCAATTGAACAATCTCCCTCTGGAATGCAAACGTCAAGCAGGAAACCGATTGGCTTCTGGCCGTCTCGCAAACATTGTTTGCATCGCTAGGTAGACTTTGGTGGCTGGATGCCACAAGAGGAGGAAGATCGGTGCAGAGAAATGGAGAATCAGTGGGAGATCACAGTGCGGGTGGTATGACTGTCCGTGACTATGAATAGAGGAGAAGAGGTTGGCGGTCAATGATGGAGGGTACTGTTTTGTGATGCTGTTTCTGTATGTTTGTTGCTCCGTTGTTTAGGTAGTGTAAAAAGAAGTAAACCTATGCAACGGAACTGTTAGCGAGGCAGCTTTCGCTTCCAAAGGTTAGTAAATTGAACTCCATGTTCAATGCGCGGATAGTGTGTTTCTCTGCATCACCAACTACCGGAACAACAAGGATGCCATCCTCCTTGGTCTTTATATGAACTGAATGCATTGCGATACAGAATATTGACAGAACAGCGAATGCTCTTCATCTGGACACAGGCATGTTAAGTATGTAAGCACGCTAAATTAGCTGATTGATAAGATGAGAGACAGGCCCCTTCTGGCTGGCAAATAAGAATTGAAGACAGCTTATTTTCATGCATCAACCAACCGACGAGTGAAGACGAAGAGAAAATTTTAAAGTTGATGGAAGACTCCACCCGTGATAACCATAACTTTGCTTCATCTTCAATGCTGGATTTCTTCTCATTCTTCCCCTTCTTGTCTCCTTTCTTCCCTTTCGTGATTCCTTCCTTCTCCAATGCCCTTGATTCACTCACCAGACCTTGTGCATTGAGGAATCACTGCACGGCCTTGAGCTAGTAAGCGAGCCAGCACGAGTGTGATTTGCCTGAATCGCAGGGATGGTTGATTGGTGGACTCGTTGAAATCGCCCGATGCACCAGGTTCTCGTGATGTGTTGGCATAGACTGGAGGGGATGCAAAGTTGTGAAGGATGCCGTCAGACCGAATCGTCCAGTGCCGGTTCATTCTAGCGAGCAACGGAGTTGGTTCAACTCAACTGAGAATCCCGAGGGATATTTTTCTCTCTTGGGCGCATCTCCACCCGTAAAGTGTCTAAGTCGTAGCACAGACTCAACCGTGCGGAATGAGGCTCCTAGCGTGCCGCAGAGAAGACAAAGACAAGAGCCGCGGCTTGTAAAATACGTGCTTTATGTTTTCCCTTTTCTCGTAATTTGCTGCTTCATCTCGTCTTACATACATGTCTCAAGTATATAACGCCCAACAAGGCTTCTTCCAGGGCTCTCCCTCTCCCTCTCCCTCTCCCTTTTCTCTTGCATCGAGCAGAGACAAATCACATCATGAGTCGATGCGGGGTTATTAATTTAATCTAAGCATGATCCTAGAGTGAAAAAAGACAGCGTCTACAGCGCCGTTATCGCCAGTGCAAGCAAGCAAAATAATGCTCCGTTTCAGCCTCACTCGTCTGGTCTGTGGTCTTAGCCCAAAAAGCGTTGTAGCGCCTGCACCTCGATTTTCAGCTGTCAAGGGTCTTATCAAATGGCAATGCTCCGAGTCCAGCCACAGCTCCTTTCCCGTTGCGCTGCCAAGGCGCCAATGTTGAACTACCATGGCGCCCAGCAGGGGTTCCCCATGATGGGCTGAAGAGAGAGGCAGATTGGGGGGAGTTGTATGTGTACGAGTATGTGAAGAGCAACAACAGAGGAGAAGAGAGAAAAGAAAAACAAGTTGACAACCTGTGCCTGGATTTGTGTTCCCGTCTGTTGTGAATCTTTTGTTGTGGCGTTAGGCTTGGCAACTTGGACCTGGATTATATTCCTCTTGTTGCTGCTGTTGCTGTTGCTGTTGTGCTTTTGTGCACGAGCTGCAAGCCTGCAAGCCAACTCGCATTCTCGAATAACCGTTTTCGAACGACTAATATTACCGTTGCTTTCACCTGTCCATCCATCTCTCTTGTCGGCTTCTTCAGCAGCTTTTGGTTCAGCTTGCCACAGCCATGCGCCGACCAATGCGGCTCTCATTCGCATCTGCCGTCCTCTTTGCAGCTCTCGCCCAAGCTGACCTTGATTATGTGACGGATCTCGATATTTACTCTCTTCTGGTAGGTTTGGTTAATCTTAACAACAATAATCAGTGACAGCATGATGGCTAATGCAAAACCTTCATCAAATAGGCCCCGTGTGCCTCCGACGCCATATCATACAACATCGCGACTCTGACATACGGCACAGTATGCGGCGACTCAGAGACGGAGCTCCAGTCGTGTGCTTGCTCCGACACGGAGAGATTCACCAGCATCACTTCGTCCATATCTCGCGACATTCGAGTTAGTTGCGGCACTACGGCGACCGACGACCAAAACAGCGCATCGAGTGTTCTTGCGAAATACTGCAACCAAGATCTGATAATTACCTTTTCAACGCCGACCAAGAACGTTGTCCAGGCCTACATCACCGACCTAAGTCAGATTAATTATCTTCCACAATGCGCACAGTCGGCATTGTCAGAAGCTGTCATGGGAGACGTACGTTTTCGCTTGGATCCATCTTCCTATAAACCACGTTCTTGAAAGGAAATGAGCGAGGAGCTCAACACATTCACCGCGTTGAACAAAGACACACTAACGAGGACATGATGACAACAGAATATATCCAAATGTCCCGAGGCTGCCAGTCTCTTTGCGCCATGTGTTTGTGGAAAGGGTGGAATCCCCTCTCAAGTCAGCGACGTGATCAGCAAGTCTGTCCGGTAAGTATTCACAACTTGGCTGTCTGTTAGAGCGCGGATCATTCTAACTCAATTGTCCGCTCAAGATACTCGTGCTCTAATGGAGGCGACATTAGCGCAGCGCAAGACTTTTACAACGAATACTGTGCCATGAACAACGGAACGACGACCTTTACTCAGCCCCCAGGTCCTCCCGGAGACAGTGCGTCAAACCTGTGATTCTCGTCGAATATTTGCTCCATACGCGATACTAATAGTTGTGATTGTGCGTAGTGACTTATCACATTACCGCTTTGCCACAGTTCAAGTCTCTGCGGTCATGCGCTCAAAGCGGCGTTGCCTCTGCGATCCTCGATGTAAGTTACTATACCAAGCGTTTATTGCTTAAAAGACCATGTACTGACAAGTCTCCGTAGCAAACAGAAATCTATTGTGCTACCGGCCCCCAGGCTCTCGCTTCGTGCGTCTGCATCAAGTCTGGCATGAGCGGTAGAATCCTGAGCACCCTTACATCCAACGTCAAGTGGAACTGCGACAATACAGCCACTGCGGATGTTACTTCGGCCATGGACGTCTTCGCAGTCTATTGTAGCGCGGCTGAAAAGGAGATTGTTGTGTCTGTCACCGATACTGCCACCGAAACGTATCCTCATCCTACGAATCGAGCCAGCTCATTACCTTCAGGTTCTAGCCCTGCAGAGACAGGAGCTGGAAGCACCGGCGGCAGCGGCGGTAGCGACAACGGAGGAAGCAATCCTGACCAAGGTGGAAAGGATGGATCATCTTCTGACGGCAGTGGAGGCGGTTCATCAGGTTCAAGCTCCATTAACAAGACGGCAGTCATTGCAGCCTGTGTACTCGGAGGCGTTGTTCTCATCGCTGCGATTGCCGCCGTCGCATTTTTCGTCCGCCGAAGACGCAACAAGCAGATGAGAGGAGAGCAGATACCGCCAACAGCAGATGGACCTAATCTCAGCGGACCACCAGAACTCGAAAACACAGCGAAAATTGGTCCAAACATTGCTGTTGTTCCGGAACTCCACAGCACAGAGAGACAGGAGCTTCAGGGAACCGGCACACCTTTCAGCGAGTTGCCACCTGGTTACGTCTCTCCGCGACCAGAACTCCAAGGAAACAGCGAATACAAGCCTCCAGTTTCGCCGGTACATGGTGGAGGGTATCAACCGCCGCATTCGCCATACAATGGGCACCAGCAAGGAGCACCGACTGTTTCTCCTGCAACGCCGAATACATACGGGGCGGGATGGCAATCCGGGCCAGTTGCAGAGACGTATGAACTAGACTCGGCTACATGGAAGTCTTCCTAGTTCTGCTGTTCTAAAGCAAAGAAGAAGCTCTTATTTTTTTACACAGCGTTTAGAACACGGCCGCCCTGTAGTCGTATGTTGATTGTATGGTGTTTCAAGGTTTATGGGAAAAGGGTTGATTAAAATGTTTATTACTTTGATCTATCATGACAAGTATAATTAGAATCTCTATATGTAAAACACGCTGAGCATACAAATTGTCATACATATCATCATATCATACTTCGCAACAGCTGGACTTGAGTGGCAATAGTCGGGGCATGGGCTTCGAATCCAGGTATCCACGGAAGTTGCTTGACATTCGTCATCATTTCCTCCCACTCCCAGCCGTATTCGTTCATCCTGCGGGAAACCGTCTCCAGAGCATTAGCTTTTTCACTGGGGACTTCTGACATGGTTGCACAGAGCAGTAGGAGCCAGAGCTGGAAGGGAATGTAGTAGGATGATGCTGAGACGAGGTTCTCGATGCTGTGGTTTTGGAGGAGGTGCAGTAGTTTGGTGACATATGTGGCGGGCGTGCCTGGATAAGCTTGAGCCATGTTTTTGACCTGTAGGATCCACAGAAGTGCGCCCAAGCGAAGAGTCTCAATAAAGATGCATGGCATATCGGGATGAGGGTGAGGAGGAGTGTCCATGAGACGATATGCGATGGGGTTGAGTCGTGTACCGAGGAAGATTTCTTCTTTCCATAGGTCTTCACCCCGGGCAGCTAGTTTCCATTGGACGGCGCCGGCAAGGCTTGCTATGTCTTGTAGGGCAGAGACGACGCATAGTTGATGGGCGTTGAGGTCGGGACACAAGCTGCTGAGATGGAATGGCAGGGCGCTGAGGATATCGGGGGAATCATGGAGTGGGAGAGTGGAGATTGGAGGTAGTCGTGACGGCATTGGAAACCAGGGTCTTTGTTCAAAGAGTAGAGAGGCGATTGTGTCGATCCTATGAAGAGGGAGTCATCGTGGTCAGCATTTCTGAATAGGTATTGGTTAAACCGGCGATTTCGATGGGTGCTAACCAAAAGACCATCATGACCAAGTCTTGGTCATCGGAGAGCTTGTCTATTCCGCCTCTCCTGTTAATCAGGAGTCTGAGTCCATTCAAATGGACGCGAGCTTGATCCAAGTCTCCAACAATGTACTAATTTTCAGTCGGCAAACAATAAAATTAGCCTTCTGAGCTACCTGTAAATAGGAAAAAGAAAGATTCTTGCCGTACGTTGTAGCAGATGCAACCCATGACGCCCCGGAGAACATTATTGGCCACGGCCATGTTAGGATCAGGGTCCCTCAGCTTTGATTCGATGCAGGCCACGACCTCTGTGGAACGTGCCAGGGCAAAGGTGATGCTCCTTTCCATCGTCTGGGAGCGAACAGCAGCGCGGACTTCGGGGCCTGTGAGGAGTTTGCGGCAGAAGCCGGGATCCTTGAAGGCAAACGGGAACCAGAAACGACGTCTACGAGGGTCTGCAGGGGAGGTTATTGGTTAGTAAACGCATTGGTTGGTTGACGGATGATGATTGCTGCAAGCTGTATCTACGCTGTTTGCTTACTTCTCACACAATCCCAAGAGGCTGCCAGGGCCAGACCATATGCTGCAAAGGCGTCCATGCCCCAGGAATTTTGCATGACGGCCAGGGGATGCTGGTCCCAGAACGGACGAGCCAGGGGGGGGAGAGGCTGCGGTTCTTTTCCATATTGTGACTGCTGTTGTTCTGGTTGCAGAAGCGGGATGAGCTGGCTCTCGCCAGGGTCCGTTGCTCCCGTATTTGTAGGAGCAGTAAGAGAAGAAGCGGAAGAAGACGGTTCCGCCGCCGGCTCTGCAGATCGCACACGCAGCTTCACCTGCGGGTTCCTGGGTGGCTTGCGGCGAGCCTTGCCAATATCTCGCATGACATGCTGCCGAATCTGGCGCTTGGTCTGCGAATCCCGCGGCTTACCGCGTGCAGATTCGGTTGAATTGATGAAGAGCAGGTTGGAGCTAGGCCCGGAATCGTCTGATTCTTTAGGATCCATTACGACGTAGTTCCTGGTTGAGGCGAGAGAGAGAGACCGATTGCTGTTTTCGAGCGCCACGCCACTTTGGAGATGGAAATTCTGATGTCAAGTCTCGGGATGCTGTGCTGTTACTGGGGAGAATGCTTGTCTGTTTTCGCTGTTTAGAAGCAAAGAGAGGTTAAAGTGCCTCTTTTGCATGCGCGATGAGAGGACCATATGCCTAAAGGGGTTATAGATATATGTTGAGCTATAGAGAACAGAGCAGAAGAGGGTTTCAAATCAAAAAGAGCCAGGGGGTTGATCGGAATTGAGAGAGTTACAAAAGCCACCAAAAGACTCCCGAGTCTTGATATGTCAGAAGCCGCTCGAGGGAAGCAGTGGCGATTAATCAGCCTAAGTCAGCCAATCGGCTTGAGAGGCGTTGATACAGAGGAGCTTCTAGCTCCATTACAGAATCTTAAGAGTCTTACTTTGGCTTGGCTATGCCAAATGCGGTATCTGGTCCCCCTGCTTGTGCGTCTGTAGCGCCGATCCATGGCTCCCAAACCGAGATAATCACCTAATCATTCTATCTGGAGATGTTTCTAGGACTATTGAAGAGACGATAGACGACAAGGAAGTACTGTGGGCGGTGATTGACGACTCCGAGGTGTTGATTCGGATTTGTAAGTAAAGCCGCTCCTATGCTCAATAGCCTATTAGTCAGTGAACCTGTTTCTAACAGTTGCAAACGTCTAGACTAACATGGGTTGCCGAGAGGGCGTGGTTACACCGTTGCCTGTATTCAAGTTAGTTGACGTTGATGCCCAGAATGTGTTTACCCTGGGGGGTAGGATTCATATAGTCAAGAGACAAACGGATGAAAAGAGGAGAACGTGGGCCACCAGCTGGCAGCATAAAAGGCGTCGTAGAGTCTTCATTGTTTAACTCGAAATCCAACCACCAAGTTATCCAGCTGTCAACAGTTTTTCTCGAGACTCATTAATAAAAACTCACCATGTCTACCGATTTTAAAGGAAAGCTCGCCATTATCACCGGAGCATCCAAGCTCAACGGCATTGGATATGCTACCGCTTACGTCCTCGCTAAAGGCGGCGCCGATGTATGTATCATGTCCGCCGAAAGAGTTGTCTTCTTTGATTTGATCCTAATACGCATTTAGATTGTGATTCATTACAACTCAAACAAGACCGCTGCCGAGGAGTGTCTTGCCAACATCAAGGCGCTGGGCGTTAAGGCTATTGCCGTTCAAAGCAACGCCGGCTCCATCACTTTTGGCGACGATATTGTCAATGCCACTGTTGCAGCGTTCCCAGGCCGAAAGATTGACATCATCATCAACAATGCAGGTCACGCTACTTTCCAAGCAAGCACATTTGAGGCTCCTGTTGAAGAGTTTGATGCCCTCTTTCATCCCAACGTTCGAGGTCCTCACCTGCTCATCCGGGCTGCTCTGCCTCATATTGCCTCTCCCGGAGGCCGCATCGTCAATATCAGCAGTGTGGTGGCTCGCACTGGAACCAGATTTGCTTCGTTGTACACGGCTACCAAGGGAGCGCTCAATACTCTCACCCTGGCATGGGCTGAGGAACTTGGCGAGAAGGGTATTACTGTCAACGTTGTTGCCCCAGGGCCCATCTCAACAGATTATGCAGCGCCAGAGGAGCATGAATTGACAAAGAAGTTCCGTGCTCAGCAGTATATAAAGCGAGATGGAACGGCAGAGGAGGTTGCCAATGCTATTGTGTTTGCGGTTAGTCCAGGGGCGAGCTTCATCTCGGGCCAAGTTTTCGGTGTCGATGGTGGTCTAAGTTACATCTAAGATGTTGAGTAAACACTATGATGTATTTATGTAGATATAAAAAGGGCTGATACTGCAATTATCTTTATATATATCTTCTGGAAATTATGGAGAGTCCTCTCTACTTGTGTTCATGATACGGCGACTGACTATTACGAATTTTGAAGCGATGATGAGATGGAAACTACATTCAGAATCCGCGAATTCTACGTACGTTCTTATATGTTGAAAAAGGCGTAGTTTTTGGTTTAGTTTACAATTTTGGAGTATTGGAAATTCTGCTTGTAGTTTACGAAATGTCTAAGCCCGATTGCCTTATTGAAGAAAGTGTAGCTGAATGATGGACACGGAACATGCGTTGTCTGACTGAATTACCTCGCATAGGTCTTAAACTCAGCCAAGTGAAAGCTCAGATTTACTTGCATTGTTTGAGCACATTTAACCATTACCGTTTACATGGCGCGATAATCTTTCCTTATAATCTGTCATTAGCCTCTGAGCGTTGGACTTCATTTGCAAGTGAGATATAACATAGATTAATGTAGAAAACTCTCTTCATTTCTTATGGTGATAGCAATTGTATGTACTACTACCGCAGAAATGACAATACTCACCGCACTTGCGGTATCTGAAATAGATTGACAAAACGTCTTCTTCGGCATGGCTTCTCTCAGCGACATCCGAATTCGCGTTTGGGATTCTTATCAGTATCAAAACATGAGGGTCTCGGCATCTTAGACCCTTGAAATCTAGCGCATCGATCCAAAGTTTATTCAACGCGTCCAATCGCTAGAGGACACAGATGAGATATGGCGCTCCGCTACCAAAGCTAAAATGAAGCTGCATTCCATAAACGAGACTGGCTCGATTGCTGATATGACAGATGCCAAGGGAAAATATGGGCAATTCACATACATCTCACTGATGTCTTAGTGTCAAGAGTGCGTGTCTAACAGTGTTTGTTATAGTCTCTGTCATCGAATGACGCAGTACCAGCTCCAACACTTCAAACCCGTCTGGCGATCTCAAGGCTTAAAATGAAATGCCACGCAATTTATTTCGCGGGGAACTTGCAAATCCACGCGGCCACCCCCGGATGATCCGAACGGGCGACAGTGGGTGGTGGCGCAGTTTCGCGAGTTGCTTAAATGGCGATTGTATGTAATGGGCATTGAGAAATTCCTTATTCTGTTGTGAGTCGAAGAAATGATTAGAACAGTGGTAGAATATTAATTACATCCTGAGTAAACGAGTTTATAGCCTTCGTCTTTAATGAATCGGGTGCAATTTTGATATACAGTTGCGGCGGCGAGAATCCCGTCATACGTTGTGTTTACTTGTACTTGCAGTAAGCTGAGGATGCGATTTACGCTGATGACGATATTATTACACGGTCGGGATCAAAGCTGTTGTAGACGTTTGGAGCTGAAATCGTGGCTGGCAGACTAATGTACCTTATTTTTTACGGCGCTTCTTTCAAAAGTGCCATATCAACTTTGCTCCTCACTCACCTCTTGTAGGTGTTAAAAAAATACTAATCGGCAGTATTGGTCGTCTAGGTATCGAGCAACTGGAAGTGCATTTCTTCATGTTAATGAAACATCTTGAATAGTGATGAAGTCTGTTGAGCTCAGAGCAACCTGAAATAGCAGCAAATCGGTTGATAGCTCTTACTCTCGACTTGGGTCCTTCATCGCAACTGTTGTTTCCTTTTGTTTTTTTAACTCATCACAAAGTTGTTCAATTAGTCAACTTCAAAGTAAACCAGCAAAGATGATCAACATAAGTCGCATCCTTGTTTGTTTCGTCGGGTATTTGATGATTCCTGGTATGCCGCCACCACAGACAGCTATAACATCAAACAGCGAGGCTGATACAATGATTTGTAGCTTCATGCTTTCCACCGGATATTCAAGCATTATCTATTCTTGAACGAGCTGCTCCAGTTGCTCCTGATGGCTACACTCCAGCTGTGGTTTCATGTCCAGCCCATAGGCCGACGATCCGCGCGGCCACAGGCTTGTCGACTAACGAAACAGATTGGCTTCCCCTTCGCACAAATAACACAGTCCAAGCCATGAAAGATGTGCTCAGCCGCGCCAATATCAGCGGCCTCGACACCGGCAGATACATCGATAACCTCACAAACGCTGGCACCGGCCTCCCAAGAGTAGCCATCGCCATCTCTGGTGGAGGATATCGAGCTTTGATGAACGGGGCCGGTGCTCTCGCAGCATTTGACAACAGATCGACAAATGCGACGGAAACCGGCCATCTCGGAGGCCTTTTGCAGTCGGCCACGTATCTTAGCGGTCTTTCTGGCGGCAGCTGGCTTGTCGGCAGTCTTTACGTTCAGAACTTTACGTCGGTCGAGTCCATAATTTCTGCTACAGATGGATTTCTCAGTACCATTTGGCAGTTTGATCACTCCATCCTCAACGGTATGACGGTGGATCTTCATAATAGACACTCTCGCTAATTGCGTATTGGCCAATTACAGGACCCGATGGTCTCTCCATCACGAAATACTACCGACAGTTGTTTGATGATGTTGACGGTAAGAGAGATGCCGGCTTCAATACAACAATAACAGATTATTGGGGCAGAGCATTATCCTACCAGCTCGTAGACCCGAGTGACGGAGGACCTGGTATGACGATATCTCTAGCACAGGATTTATGAAATAGACTAACTCTTCCAACAGCGTTCACTTTCTCATCTATATCAAATGATACAGACTTTACATCGGCTCAAGCTCCCCTGCCGTTGATCGTCGCCATTGAAAGAACGTCTGGACAGCTACAAATAGCCAGTAACTCGACAATCTTTGAATTTAATCCTTGGGAAATGGGGTCGTACGACCCTGGCCTCGAAGCCTTTGCGCCGCTCCAATTCGTCGGCTCCAACTTCACCAACGGCAGTATTCCACGTAACGGATCGTGCATCGCTGGGGTCGACAACGCTGGCTTTGTCATGGGTACCTCATCTTCTCTGTTTAATCAGGCATTCTTACAAATTGGAAGGGTAGAAGGTGTGCCAGAATTCTTGATCAGCGCGATAAATGCGACGCTGGCAAACGTTGGCACAGAAAACAGAGACATTGCGAACTGGCCGAATCCATTCTTTAGATACAACTCCAGCGGGAATTTGAACGCCAATTCCACGGTTCTGGCTCTCGTGGACGGTGGAGAGGACTTACAAAATATCCCCTTGCACCCGCTGCTTCTGGCCGAGCGAGAAGTCGACGTCGTGTTTGCTGTCGATGGCTCTGCTGATACAGCAACGCTGTGGCCAAATGGAACTGCTATGGTGGCTACGTTCAACAGATCAGAGGCCAGGGTTTCGTCCAACGACAGCAGATTCCCAGATGTGCCCGATCAGAATACCTTTGTGAATCTGGGTCTGAACCAGCGGCCTACCTTTTTCGGCTGTACCAACGGCAGCAACACGCCTCGTGGGCCGCTCATTGTGTATATGCCCAACGCTCCCTATTCATTCCAGTCCAACGTCTCAACCTTTGACCTGGAATACAGCATCGAGGAGCGCAACCAGATCATCCAGAACGGATACAATATGGCGACCATGGGCAATGGCACGGTGGATTCGAATTGGCCGGCATGCATCGGCTGCGCCATTTTGGCCCGAAGCCTCGTCCGCACCAGGACTAGGGTTCCTTCAAAGTGTGCGGATTGCTTTGCGAGGTATTGCTGGAATGGCACGACGAATAATACCTTGCCGAATACCTATGAGCCGGCGCAGATCCTCGCCAATACGACAGAGCAGTCGACGTCTTCGGCTGCTCGGATAAGCGGGACGCTATTGCTGGGCTGCTTCGCGTTTATGCTTGCGATCTGAGATCCAAGGAGCACGGGCTTGTGTGCGGTGAAATGTGATGTAATATGAATATGTAGTTCTCGTAACACTCTTACATGAAAATGGAGCTCTGAATGGACTGTTTGACGCCTGGATTGCGTGAATTTTGATGTATGATGAGTGGCGAGTCCGCCGACACGAAGCGAAAATGCTGTAAGTGGCAGCACCACTACATAAGCGATGAACGCTTTGGATGGATCTCAGTTCGTCGGCCTCTCCGTATATAGCAGCTAAATACCCGGAAGCATAATAAGTTGAGGTAAAACTTGCCGATACGAGGCTCTAAGAGTGCTTGAATACATATAAGCAGTCGGCCAAGAACCCAAATCTCTCAGGTGCATGAGCAAGCTACAGGATCCGGAAGCAGCCATCAGAATGATGAGATCTCTCAGTTTGTACATGTGCTTATACATCAAGGTTGCATTATGGCCGTCCCTCAACTTAGTACTTATACTCCGTTCTTTACGGGATACTGCTGGAAGAATAGCCTGCTACTAAATAAAGAAGTTAGCCCACGAGCTTGTCTAAACCCCTTCATAAAGTCATACCCAGGGAAAAAAGAAAAAACACAAGCTTCAGTCCGGAAGAGCACAGGCGATTAAACTCGACCCCTGGTCCCTAGTCAGCCCATTTTTTCCTTCTCTCTTTCCCTTGTCAGCTCGCGGCCCACATCCGGGACATTTTTCGAATCGAACGGAAAAATAATTTTGCCTCGTATAGCACTGAGCCATGACACGACGGACCCTTGCTGTGTAAGTCTGTCAAATGCCCAAATAGGCAGCTTTGGGATCGCCGCGTGCAGAGGCGTTATAAGGAAGCTAGCATGCAAACCTACTGGGGGTATAAGAGCACATACGCAGCCCTGGCGAGTCCGGTTACCTGCCTTGTTTGTCGAGGAGTGAGCCGCTATTTGTCGAAAGGGGTGGGGGCTCTAGGCTGAGGTTATCTTGACGCGAATATAGTTTTTCGAAGTTCCACCGTTCGTATAGGGGATTTGGGTCTGGGGGCTGGGTGGTAGTATAAGGGCAATGGATGCAAGGATCGGTGAGGATTTTCGTTTGCGACTTACGTACATGAGAGTGAATGTCCATCGGCATAATTATCCTGAGCGTTCTGTGAGATTTTAGTTTGCAGGTGTTGAATAATGGACAGATTTGGAAAACGGTAGGGACGAACTTGGAAGTAGAGGAGTCGTAGTGGGCGAGTATATAAGAGTAGCTTGGATCGCTCGTGTTTTGACGTTTCTACCCCAGAGCATCAATCTCAAAACACACTCCAGATTCTCTCAATCTTCTTCAATAAACATCAAGATGAAGTTCTCACTCTCCATCGCCAGCGTCGTCCTGGCCTTCGCTGCCTCTGCTGCCCCCGTCGAGGAGGACCTCGCCGAGAGAGCCACCATCTCTGGCTCTGGAACCCCCGGCTCCATCTTCATGTTCGGATCTGCCTCCAACTGCCGACAAATCTTCTACCAGTCCGGTGCCTGCGGCCTCAGCACTTTCTTTCCCAACTCGACCCCAAACCTGCCTCTGGTTGCTCTTCCTTCAGGAATCTTCGAGGCCCATGGCCCGTCCGACCAGGATAACAGCCTGTGCGCCAAGGTCATCACCATGACACACAACGGCGTTACCCGCCAGGCTGTTGTTGCGGATGAGAACACCAGCAGCGAGCAGTCCATCGATATGTGCCTCGATCTGTGGCAGGCTTTTGGTGGCCACGACAATGACGGATCTCTCATCAGGAGCTTCACCTGGTCAATTGCTGCGTAAACGGTATCTTGCGCGAGGATCATTGTGGATTATAAAACTTTGTATATATTCTCATAACCGTTTGGTAACCATACCCAAACGGTTCGGTACATAGCCGTATACAGCAATGGGACAAGTACATATGCCATCTTCTTTTGCCAATGACTCTATAGTGAGATTTATACCTTTTAATTTTCTCTCCTTTCCCCAGACAGTTGATCAAGAGTTACTTCCACGCGAGAATCTCGCACTGCAGAAGCACGAGCCAGGCATCTTCCGTGTCAGCCCACCCTCTTACGGCGCGTAGCGTCTGCTGGATTTCGTCCTCAGAGATGCCAGCATCCAGCCAGCTCTGGTAGAAAGGATCTCCTGGCTGTAGCTGACCATCAGCACGCCAGGCCAACCGCTTCCGTGCTTCCGCATCCGAGAACACACTGGTTCCAGCGCCAACACGGACTTTCCCTCCGTCGACATCGAAGCCCGCCTTGCGAAGAAGCGCTGGCATAACCGTTGCCGTAGGGTCTGCCTCAGGTTTCCCTTTGCGTGACGCCCGAAGCTGATTCGCTCCCCACAGTCGATCAAGGTCGAAGCTCTGCGGGTAAAAGTGTTGGCCCATGCCGTCCCGAGTAGCTAGAATGCCGCCCGGCTTCAGGACCCGCCGCATTTCGGCCAACGCCCGGAGTGGTATGTCGGGCTGTGGGAGATGCCCGAGGACCTGAGAGCTATAGACGACATCAAAAGTGTTGTCAGGATAGGCAAGTCCGTCCACAATGTTGCCTTCTTCAAAGACGACAGAGCCTGGCCCTTGGGTTGGGACATTAGATTCGTCTGCCAGTGCCTTGGCCTTTTGCAAAACGTCCGTCGAGAGGTCTATTCCAACAGTCTTACCCTGACTGGCATATTTCGCTAAGCTGGTCGTAATGGTGCCTGGACCGCAGCCTACATCAAGAATATGGTCCGTCGGTTTGATATGGGGTAGTAGAAAGGCGGCGTCTGTTTCCGCTTTGCGTCTTAGGTGTGTTGCGATGGTATATTCAGAGTGACCTCGCGCATAGTAGCTCGGCAGATTGGTTTGCGCCATGTTTACTTTGTCTTGGAAGGGAACTTGGAATGGAGCTTGGAAGTTTTTATGCCTTGCGAGGTGCCATCTGCCCTATTTATTGCGCGATCCGTTCATACAGAGACTCGGGCAACTCGGGCCTGTGTTTCTTGATGCAGGTATGGAGTCCCGAGAGGGAGGCCGGTTCCCCTCCATTCTCGACTCCGAACGCCGTTGAGATACTCCGTAATGGGTGGCTCCACCGGTGGTTGCCTATTTTGACTCCCTGATTCTATGGTCCGTTCCTTTTTAGTGTAGTTTTTGATTCTCAATCGTGAGTTATTGCGTTTATCCGATCTGCATTGCGTAATATTGCAGGCAGTTGGCTGCATGTTTTGTGTTCCTTGGGCTGATATAATTTGGTGAAGCTCGGGGGCTCGGGCCCGTACTTCCTAATTGGGACGAGTTGACCCGTAAGCCCGTGATGGCCTCGTATAACGCCGTTATAGCATCCAAGTGATAGCGACGAGTAAGTTCTGGGACCAAAAGACACCTTACTGTCAATTGACTGCTTAAGATCTTATAGTTGAAGCAAGTCATTCCAGTAGGACCAATCGAGGGGTTCATCTTGCGTCCAGTCGCCCATGAGTCCAGTGTTGAGGACCTCCACGCCCGCCACTTGCTCGGCCAAATTTTCTAGCTGCTCCCTTCCTGCTTGTAGAGTTTGAATAAATTTGGGTGCCTCTGTTCCGGGTCCCAGTCCCTTTCTGCGAGTTTCCCATGCTTGTAGAGTCAAATCTGTCAGGGCCGCATGGAACTTTCGATCCAAGGGGAGTGCCATTGACTGGTGGTTATACACGTCCTCGAGCAGAGTCCATGCGGTCTCAACCAGATGGCCACTCGCTCTCCATCGCAGCTCGCTAATCATGTACACCAAAGCATCAATTTGTGTCCGACATACCATATGATCCACCAGATTAGTTGAGAAGCTTGTATTGCGCACTTCGTGGTTCAATTCCAGCAATCTGACGCTGCTTTCGAAGACGAGGTCTTGATCAGCCTGGGACATGTATTTACCTCTTTGGGGTTGATTCCGCGGGTGTAACATCGAAAATTGCTGGTTGTGAATTGTAAGGCCCGCTAGAGCAGCAGATAGTTGGTGCAATGGTATGCTTGGATCGAGATGGGCAAGATATTTCTCTTGGAGCAAACGGCCTACCTCGGCTAGAACTTTTTTCTTCTTCATCATACTCTCAACACTGGTTGATGTGGTGAGCCGGGCTACCCTTTCTCTCGGGTTCAGGCTGCCGGAAAAGTTGGAAGACCTGCGCACGAAGCTCCAGAGGTCATATTTCATCAAACAGTAGACCATTTCTGTGGCTGCCGTGTGCTGGACAGCGGGCGGCTTCTCCATACACGGATGCAGATCTGCATCGTTGACATTCATCGGGAGGCGAGCGTCGCCCAAATCATCAATTGTCGATAACAAACCCATGCTACGACGGACGCGTGAATTTAGGCCGCGGATATACCACCACAAGCGGACTTGCATCTCTTGTTTGAAGAAGGGCATATGAGTGTCTTCAGCAGCCCGGTGCAGACCCATTTTATGGGCGGTGCGCATGGCCATTGCTACTGCTGTAGTTGAGAATTCGGACTGTGGATCAATCATCTTGAAGTAGGAATATAAGAGACGATTAGATTGAATCTTTATCATCTTTCATTTGACGCATATTTTGGACTCACTATGACGAGAGTCAAAGCCTGCAGGACCTCTAGATCTCGCGTTGAGAATATATTGGTACTGGACAAGGCACGCAATGCGCCCGTGCGGTATCGGTTCAAGAGCACCGAATTGTTTTCTCCAAACAATTGAAGGCATGTGGTTGGTTTCAGTTTATTATGGCCAATGCATACACCGCAAACATGGTGGCCTCTAGAGGCTTTGCAGTCGATTCTGCCGTCCAAGCTGCCCCAAGGATCTTCTCCTGAAGGGTAGGTGCGTGAATAATTTTGGTCAACGGATTGACATTATCCGCAAAAGCCTGCCAGAGTCTGAAAACATGCTTAGGATCAGGATGCAGCTCCAGCTGCCCCGGAGGTGCAGATACATGATCAAGAGTAAATATGGAGGGAGTAGCGGGAACCGTGTTAGTAGATGTAGACCGCTTTTCTTCTACATCCTCATCAGGCTGTCTGAGATGCGAAATTGGTGGTGTTTTCAACTTTGAACGTTCTTAGCAGACGCGCATAACCGGGCAAGGAAGAACGCACGATTTCAGGCAGCTCGGACCAAAGCCATGCTGCCCCATCCTGTTCCCCAAGCTCAACCAGCATTTCTCGAGCTGAATTTTCTCCAACTGATGGCAAAGCTTGCGTCTCAGCTGCAGCAGCTGTCTCGACGGAGGACATGGAATCAGGGCTTGCCTGTGTCCGACTCCTGACGAGCTTCTCTTCCCAGTGAGACGGGATCCATGAATTGCCCAGCCCGTTGAATGGTATTCCATGGCTGTCAAGGATAGATTCGAGCTCCTGGATTTTGGACAACAGATCGCGCTGACTGAGGCGCTTCCGGTGTCTCTGCGACGGCACAGGGGCTCGATAGACGCATGCAGCCTTTGATCTGGAACAGCTTGAACATGGTTTTAGTCTGTCGCATTTGATCTTGCGCCTGGCACAGGCTACGCAGGAATGAGAACTCTGGCTCTGGGATGGCATCTCGAGGTCATGGCGATGCGTTGAAAAAGGTAGATTTCGGGCTCCTAGGGCCTGGAGTCGATAGCTAAGATAATGATGTGGTTTTCCTGACGCAGCATGCTGAAGGAATCTCGATCCGAGCTGTTGATGGATGAAATTGACGAGTTGATATGCTCTGGCCGATTTGGGTAGATGTTTGCGTAAAAGTACCGTGCGAATTTGAGCCACAAGGCTGGGCACATGTACTGTAATTGCCTCTGATAGCTGCCTACTGAGTGCTGAGTCATCGTTTTACGCACTGTGTATACTGCCCCTGGATACGTGTATCAGACCCCGCCAGACCACTGTATCTCTGCCACTGAATCTGAGTTCTAGAGGGGCATCAGTTATGGACATCAATCCATCCGTTTGTCTCTCTACCTTACATGTACTCTTTTTCGATGCTGATAAGAAAAAAAGTATAACCCGCCCACTGTGGGGGTTTTCAGAAAGGAACATTGAATCTCAACTACATGTATCTTAATAACCCCCGATGCCTAAAAACCTAGAAGGGAAGAAAACAAGCCCAAGTGAATGCAGCGTTGACGCATCTGTGAATTCCGTGATGCCTATATTATATGTACATGTACTCTATATAATGGTGGCCAGATCTCCCATCTTTGAACGTACAGGTCAAGGCAGATCCATTGTTTCAACCTTTCTGTCCTATCGTCTTCAATAAACTTTACATTGGGTCGTATTCTTTATCGCTGAGACGTGTCAAGGTAGGTATTGGTACCTCACCATGCAGGGATGAATTACTCGCAAAGTATATAGACACGCATTTTATGAGACAAGCTTGCATCTCACCACCATCGTCCCGTTTCACACAAGTATCGCAACCTATCCAGGAAGATACAGGTACATCAATACTATACGTGACACGTCCAGGCAGCCCAAGGCCGCCTCGCGGGCCTCCCGCATACTTTTTGAACAAATAAGCTCGAAGCTCAAAGCGCTTCCGTTTGCATATATTAGGGAGCAGAAACCCCGCCCCCATGTGTGGTACGATGCAAACACGCCTGCAGTGAAGTGTGACATTTCGATCATCGGATTGTCAAAGGTTCAACAGCAAGTAAGCACTGGCATTCTTTTACCAGACAGAGAAGCTAACTTACATCAATCAGCATTTGGCCAAGGCTGTTGCTATATCCTTGAACAATTGATGCTGATGAGCCAACAGCTTCCTAGAACAGCGGCCAAGTCTTCGCCATGGGCAACATATTCGCCCCGCCAACCCGTCCTCCACCGGATCGGCAGTGGTACCAAGAAGAGCGTCGACCACCAGTACATCAACAACCGGTGAATCGACCGGCGGTCAATCGACTGCCTGTGGATCGACTTCCGGTTAATCGACCACTACCAGCGGATCGATTGCTGGAGCAAAGAGCGTTGGAACGGAGAGCATTGGAGCAAAGAGCACGGGAACGAAGAGCGTTGGAGCAAAGGGTGGTCGAAGAAATGTATGCCATTGATATAGACGAACTAGCCGAAGATATGATCATGCTACAACAAGCTATGATGCAACAACAGCCGCAACCACAACCACAACCACGCCCTAATCCGCAGCCTCGAGGCCTGTGTCGATTTTTTGCATCGGGTCACTGCAAAAAGGGAGCTACCTGTCGATTTTCTCATGACCTTAATGCTACTCCTAACACAGGGAATACGACAGTAAGAAAGCATCATTCAGTCTTCAATCCCTAGCCATCAAGTCATATAAGCTGACATAGCATCTTGCTATTTCCTTAGCATTCATCCAACGACAATGACACGTATGAGCTCGGGGGTGCGTGGGTACAGTTCAACAATGGCGGCACAGTTTCCAAAGTTGTCTTTGCTTCTGACTACTCTGCCATCAATATTCGAAATCTTCCACACACTAGTTCAACCGCCTCGGTCAAGATAATTCTAGATAATGTGGGCATACCGACGTTCGGGGTTGACATACGTCTCGTAGCCCAGGCTGAGCAAGACCTATGCGGTGCGATACTAAAGGCCGAAGATCCTTCGTTTGCTAGGACAGCCTGCCGCAAGCTGGCCACCTACACCACTCTTGCGAAGATGAAGGTGGCTATCGTACCTCCAATCATCCCGCATAGCCAGAGCCCTTACCAGATTGACTGTCGGAAAGTGCATTGTGCCTGGAGCCGGCCAACGCGTGATGCTAGGTTGATCTTTGCAACCAAGGGTCCTGCGTACAAATTGCAAAGAGAATCCAGAGCGGGCAATTACAAGGTGCTTGGATCAAGAGTTAACGCACACGTCCAACAGAGCCCAGAAGGATGGGTAGTGAAGCTCACTGGATTAAGTGGCACAGTATCAGAGCAAGACATCGTCAAGACAATCCCAGTATCTGAAAGGCCTCAGAAGGTCGAGCTTGGAGACCCTGACTACGTTGCAGACTCGGAATTCGACACAACCATTATCAAGTCGATGCTGTTGGAATCCGGTCCCTTGGAGCGGTGGGAAGTGCCTAACAATTCAAAGGCCAAGCGCTTCAATGCGTATGGTATTTTCTTTGACGAATCATCTGCGAGAAATGCTGCGTCCTCCTTGAATAAGAAACTCCTCTCATTCAGCAAGACGACGCAACTTTCAGTGTCGGTGGTGGCATCAGCCAAGTTTAAAATATTGGCTAAAATCTACGACATGGTCCGCCCACGGATTAATGCGCAGAAGCCAGCATGGGATCGGCAGTACATCCGTCTTTCTGAATTCCCTTGCAAAGGACAATATCACATCTTGAAGCTTGAAGGAGACAATCACCCAGGGGTGGTTAAAGCTAAGGAGTGTATTGAGAAGATCGTCAAGGGAGAAGTTGTTCGAATGGAGGGGAAAGATCTTCGATGTGGAAATTTCAGGAAAGACGGAAAGGAATTTAAAAAGGTGCAGACGATAGAAAACACCTTCAAGGTGCTCATCATTCCCGACATACGCAAGTCACAGTTCCGCGTCTTTGGACGTGAAGCAGTGCCAAAGGAGACTCTGGAGAGGATCACAAAATTGTTACAAGATTGTGTAACCGAAAGCCATGTTATTGAGCTCAACGATGTTGATTTCCGGTGGGCATCAAACGGAGGCTTCAGGTTTCTCAGATCTCAGCTTGGAGACGGAATAGCATTCTTCGACATCACGCCAAGGTACAAACGAATCTTAATCAGGGGGCCCAAAGCGGATTACAATAACGCGATGGCCATTGTCGCCACTAAGAAGATTATGCCGCGCGATGCAGACAATCTTTCTGGTATGGAGTGTCCGACCTGTTTCTGCGAGCCCGACGAGCCGATCCGAATGTCTTGCGACCATGTCTATTGCAGCGACTGTTTTGTTCAAATGTGCGTCGCTGAGATGACGGCGGATAGGGAGTTCCAGATTTGCTGCCCAAAGGCCGATGCCACCGGGAAGATCTGCAAGAAGGCCTTTTCTCTCTCCGAGATCCAGGAGCATCTTCCTTCGGAAACCTTTGAAGATATCCTTGAGAAGTCCTTTGAGTCCTACATTACTCGTCACCCGGCCGACTTTAAATACTGCGAAACACCCGACTGCGGTCAGGTATACCGGGTGACTTTTCATGGCTCCGAGCATCCTAGTATTTTTACGTGTAAGAAGTGCTTGAAATCTACTTGCACGATTTGCCATACTTCCCATCCTAGCAAGCCGTGCACTAAAGGCAATCCTTCTAGCGCACTTAGCAGTAAGATGAAGGAAGAACTCGGCATCAAAGCATGTCCTAGATGCTCACGGTTGATCGAAAAGACTGATGGATGCGACCATATGACATGCAAGTGCGGAGCTCATGTTTGTTGGGTATGTCTTGCGTCTTTTGGGGAATCTGCAGAGTGCTACGACCATATGAGAAGAATTCATGGCGGAATAGGTATTTGATGAGGAACTATCCAAATCTCTGCTGGTTATTGATGGAATGGGTAGAATCGTTGGGGGAAATTGATATCTGGATCTGTCTGGGAATAGGAATTTTCTTCTGATTACAAACATTACAGATTGGAAATGTTCTGCAAATCTCATCCTGTGATAGTGATTGATGCTTTAACCGGCCTCGTATGTTGTAGTTGCAGGTCTAGGTATAGCTGGTCAAGACGCCACTCACTGACGCTTTTTAACACATATTGGCTGTCAAATCAGATGGGTGATATAAGACATTATGAAACACTTGCGACTGGTAGATTGTGCAAGTGGCACGCGAGTGCATCAAAGTTCACCTTCAGATTAACCGTCTGTTACTTTTCACGTTTTCGGGACCCGAAACCGGAGCCACGAGGCCCCGTCTTGAGAAGCTTTTGAACCTCGTGATAAAAGATGTAGCTTCTGTTTGACAGCCACACTTGAATAGAGCCAAGAGGAGTAGACCAATATTTATTGTGCTTACCATGCAGAATGAAGGAGAAATTTTAGTCGTACAACAATGTTTAACCGGTTAATATCTCTCGTTGTCTGTCGGTAATTCTGGAACGGTGTGATTAAGAAATCTGAGAGAATGAATGCGTCGCTATCTGCCGAAAAACTAATACAGAGACAAATTTGCATCGCTGCCCACGTATAACTCCTGATGAACTAACGTCAGTGTATGGTCGACCTTTAAAGGCTCTAGACGAAACCAAGTGGCCGTTGCGTGCATGTCTAATGGTCATATGACGGCTATAAGCGAGCTTTGGGCCAGGGTGTTTATATGTACGAGTACATCTTAGTCGTTAAACATAGATTGATTGCCATGCACGTGTTATACATCAGGATAAGATCATCGAGGTTCAGCTCGCTGGATCTGACTCGCTTGCTCTCTAACTACCGAGACAGGGTATTCACTAGTGTTGCATCAACTCCTCCTAGAGCGCGGTATATATGTGTCTGGGTAATGCTGACGGTGAATCTCCTTGTTGATGATGCAACGGAGATTTCTCGTTACTTCAAAAGAAGGGTCGCTTGGCTTTTGTACAGAGTACAGTTAGGCTGTGAAGGGGGGCTTCGGCTGGATAAATTGCTTAGCAAGAACTTCTGTTCTGAGCGATACTCAGAGGGAGTTGCTCTTTTCGCCATAGCTATTTACCATAGCTGAAACGCCGAGTCTCATGAAGAGCTGCTCATCGTTGCCTCCATAAGTTACACCGTCGATAAAGACAACATCAATAGCTTCCATCATTCTGATAGGATGCGTGGATAGATCAATGACTCTGCACGGAGCCTTGTCGTAGGCGATATTAGCCATTCATTGAGTGGGATATGAAACGTTTTGACATCTGTCCGGTTTCGGCTAGTAAGCCAAGAGCAGACTGTCGGCACTGAGCCGTTCTGGATTCATCTCTCTCAAATCATTGCCATCAGTCTTCTCAGTTCATTGACGTCTTGTAGTATAGTATCACGCCGTTACTTG
Organism: Trichoderma harzianum CBS 226.95; assembly: GCF_003025095.1. Lineage (NCBI taxonomy): Eukaryota > Fungi > Ascomycota > Sordariomycetes > Hypocreales > Hypocreaceae > Trichoderma > Trichoderma harzianum. Next base: position 153,042 of record NW_020209279.1, read on the forward strand.
GCGAAAAGCGTATTGGCACAGCCATACTCTGGCGAGAGATCTCGAGAATGTTTCTAGAGCCAAGCTACGACCGAAAGTTTTTATCGCGGTCAATCGATAGTCTTCGGATGCCCGCTGGTTAGTAAGAAATAAAGCGAGTCAAAGCCCACTCACGGACGAGTACAAGAATTACAACGGTAGTGGCGGTCCAAGATTCCTGACTCGTACGGTTCGCTTATTCTAGGGGCCAGCCTCTCCCCCCTCTTTGCGGAAATGTTGCAAGTTTTCTCCCCCTCGCGAATATACGAGTACAATAGACATGTCTCTAGTTCTCTCACGTTGAAAGAGTGCTGTTTTTACATGATGAGGAGGTGCAGTAGTTTTTGCTTGCTAAATATCGGGTGGCGCTGTGGCGGTTTCAAGACTATTCGCTCTGGCGTGTGTCATGTTTCGCCCGATGGGAGCGGTCCCTCGAAAGAGTGGACTAGCACGAACTTCGTTACGTTTTGGTTGTGTTTTTAGAGTTGGACGAGACCGATGGACGTGATGGGCCTTGCTCGGAGCTTCAACTGGATATGGCAAACTCCAGTTGTCCGGTTGTAAGGGCCGACCCAAACGGTTCCCTACCACGGGAGCCCACTTGAGTAAGTCTCCATCAGAATGTGTATCAAAGAATGGGCTGATTCGAAGATTTGAACGGAATTCTGTCTAGCTCTCTACCTTGTGCCCGTTAGCTTTTCACTAGCTCATAACAGTTGTGCCGGACGACTTGTGCCCTCACGTTCTCGAAGCTCTTCATCCTTATACCAGATGATCGTGGCACTTAAACAACTTTAACCCCTCTCCATCTTTCTTGACAATGAACTCCAAGAAACATACTTTAGGTGTAGCTTACAAAATACCAATCGCAGTTTCTCTTGGTAGCTCGGTTGCAGCTGATCTTGTTGGGTATCCGAAGGACGTATCAGCTGGAACCTGAACATGTAGCCTTCTTCCATTCATTCCACCACCGCATAAAAGGGTCATATAAGGCTGGAATGCCCTGTCGGCCGAAGCCGTATTCCATTATGCCGAGCAAACGGTCACTAATAGCAGCCACAAACACGAATTGCCAGCCACTAGCTTATTCAAGTGCCGTTCAGCTGTCTCAACATCCCTGCCATCCATGTGGTTTGCGTCCCACCTGTTGACTCAGCACTCTTTTCATTGATATCTTGTACGAAATCCCAACAATGAATTGACCTAATCTCCGGGCAGGTTTACCACTTAGAGACTAAATGAGGGCCTGTGGCAGATATACACATGTGGAGTTGACTCCTAGCGTAGCCGAGTCAACCAGATTCTAGTCATCCATGAGGGATCAGAGCCATATGGACGCAAGTCTAGTTGTTTGCCATGTGTCGGTATGGGTGTCAGGGGCGCTTCTACTAAGGCCACTTGCTACATAAATCTAACCAAGGAGCTTCACGATCGTCGCCAAATTAGATCATATGGGATCTCGCATAGCGAGTTCCGCTTCCAGGGAGAGCATGTACTCCACACTTCTATCGGATAATTGTACTTTGTTAAAGGGTTTGTCCGTATGAAGCCGCAAGGACATGTATTCAGCCACCGCCGCTCACCGAGCGCCGATTTACGTATGCGAAACTACTGACCTTATGGGTCTCAATCGTTGGTCTTTCTTCTTCAAGTCTTATTGAACTTGTTTTTTTCCTTCTTTTGTTGGTATTGCTGTGTGATTTTGGGACGGAGATGGCCTCGACTTCGGATATCCAAGTGGCATCTGTGGCTGCTGGATTTACCATTGGCTTCGGGTTCTTAACGGTCTGGAAGGCAATTCAGCACACCCTGAGAAATCGACGGCCATGGAAGAGCCAATACATATATATGGTTTGGGGAGAGATTATTGCCAATCTTAGCATCGGCATTATAGGATGGGTTTTTCTTGATGGCCTCAGGACCAACGTAAGCATCTACACCCCCTCTGGACCGAAGGAAGTGGGAAACCGAGGAAGAAATGTCTCTTCACATACAAAAATCTTGTACATGTCAACCGATATCGATATGCAAAAGCACGTCGCTTACACTGGATGACGAATGCTGGTTTTTCTAACCATTATCTCACTAGGATACCCGTTTTGTTCTTCTTCTTGTTTCTCTGGGTATTTGAGATTCAGCTTCTCATGCAGATTATCGTGAATAGAATTGCCATTATCGCCGAAGATAGAAGCACTGTATTCAGATTTAAATGGGGTACGGCAGCCATCATTACCTGCATCAACATAGCGGTCTTCTGTATTTGGATCCCAGCCCATACTGCTCCTCCAGTTAGCGATCTGTGAGTGTTATACTTAGCGTCTATCTAAGCATGTTGATAACTTACAACGATTATGACCATAGATATGTTCGCATCAACGAAATTTGGGACCGCATTTCAAAAATCCTTATTCTACTTGTCGATGCTGGCCTAAACTATTACTTTCTGCGTACCGTCAAGAGACGCCTCGTCATGCAGCACGGCCTTAGCAAATATGCTCCTCTGGTCAGCTTCAATGCTAAGTTGCTGGTAGTATCTATCCTCATGGATGTAAGCTGGGAATTCTAAACCGAGAGTACTAGAGGCTCAATATTTTAACTTTATATAATGCAGGCTATGCTTATCGGTCTCATGTCACTGCCGAATCAAGTTGTCTATATCCAGTTTCACCCCGTAACTTACATGGTCAAATTGAACATTGAGATGTCCATGGCCGAACTCATTACGAAATTGGCGAAGGGAGAAAACTCTGACATGCAAATGCCATCCACATCCAGCCACAGAACACAAGCCCGGGAAGAAGAAGAGCACGATCATCAGCCACAGAATTACAAGCTACAGTCTGTTAACAGAACCGAGCCCATCCGAGAAGACTTCTCATCCATTGACGACGACATGGGTCAGTTTGATGAGTCAAAGGCTGCCAGTACTCGTGGTATCCTCGACAGAGGAATTCAAGTGGAAACAGTCATTAGTTCACGGATCTCGCGCAATTCCAGGATCGGCAACAATAGAGCAACAGGGATAAACCCGGGCTCAGATGACGAGCTCCCGCTGTCATATCCGGTCCGGTGACTAAGCCCAGACGTCGGCGAGTAAATTTGGTGTGTTTATAATGAACGTGCTGTGCCTCAACGGTATAGCACTAAAGATGAGGATATCCATGATTATACATCTGGACCCAGTTAGGGATTCAGAGGATAAGGCGTTAAGCTGTTAAAATACCGACATGCCACCAGTGATCTTCTATCTCATGATTGGCTGGTCTGAGCCATTCAATGGCCGTCTGACACAGGTATATGCCTGCATTAATAGTTTATTGTTTCTGCTGTGGAACAGTGAATTATGGAAGCATAGGGAACAACTCTTTTCTCTTTACAGCTCAAAAAATCCTCCTTCTTTCCAAGTAATATAGTAAGAGGAGCTATGATCTGGCAACCAATGCTGAATAATTAAATAGATTGAAGCTTTCATGAGGAGTTGAGTGCATAATCAACTCTCTCCCTATATAATCTCATAAGCAAATAACCTAGCTAACTTGTTGCTTTTTCTTAACCTCTTGTTTATACTCCTCCATTACGTCGCCCTCAAGAAATTCTGCATCGCTCTTTTCCCAGGGATGGTCTACCTCCACCTTTCGAATAAGGTCTTCAATCTTCTTGTTCCTAGGCTTAATGCCGTAAGAAAATTTGACCGGGTGAGAAATAAGACCTGGAGTTTGTTTGCATTCCACGTCAATCTCCTTTCCATTCGCATCCACCCCTTTTGTAATTGTGAAAGCCGCAAGCAATCGCACGACGGTAATGTAGATGCTCTCAGTCGCAAGGTACCTGCCAGGGCATACCCTACGACCATATCCAAATGCCTCGTCACCAGGATCAGGTTCATTCCGTGGTTCCAAAAACCGCTCGGGCTCGAATACTAGCGGGTTTTTGTATACTTCAGGGTCATGCGAAAACCACCATATGGATGGAAGTATGAATGAACCCTTTGGAATACGGTAACCTCTAAACGAGATTTCTTCTTCCGCCCTATGAGCTGTGCCAATTGGTACAATCGAAAAGTATCGTAGCGCTTCCTTGGCTACAGCAGTAGTATAGGGCAAATTATCTTGGTCTTCGTAGCCAGGCAGGCGATCGGAGCCGACCACGCGGTCAATCTCTTCCTGAGCCGTTTTCTGGACTTCGGGGAAAAGAATCATGGCCAACGTAAAAGCCATAATCGTAGATACCGTGGTATCTGCGCCTCCACCATACATGTCGGTTGCTGTGAGTGCAATGTTGGAACTGTCTTCCTCACTCACTCCTGTACCATCTCCATGACCATGAGCTTTGATGTGCTCAGACACATATGATGTCTGCTGATAAATTCCATTTTCCATTTGTTTTTGGACGAAATCATAAGGGGTCTTGGTAACGGCATCGTTGATGCTTTTCCATTTCCGCGCAGTCTGCTTGAAACCTGTTCCAGGAAACCAATCAGGAAGATGTCTGATAGCAGGGACGAAATCGGTCACCCAATAAAGAGGCAAGAAAGCACTCGAGAGATTCGTCATGACGTCTTGCATAAGTTGAATGAGAGGATCTTGATTAAGTGGCTCAATGACATAGCCATATGTGATCCTCAACATAATTGCAGATGCTTCGCTAGTTGATGGTCAGCGGTGAAGGTGACTTTTAAGCCTGAAAAGCGCAGCTTTTTATTCTCGACTAACGTTTTAATATGCTCAAAGAAGTTCTTAGGGTCCTTCAAAGTGCGCAGTAAAAGGCGCTTTGATTCTATGTCTTGGACATCATTGAACCGCGATGCAAGAATCTTAGTCCCCATTTGCTGGTGAATGAACTTGCGGTGTTGGCGATATAGATCGGTATATTGCATTGTAGGCATGAATCCACCGTATCCGCACATTTCAGCTCCAAAGAAGAAAACTGGTCTGCCAGAGGTCTTCAGTGAAGACTTCTCCAAGAGCTCAATAACGGCTGCCTTGTCGTGAAGGATGACCATTGTTTGGCCCAGTACGGTAACAGAGCTAACAGGGCCATATTTGTCCTTGAAAGTGAGCCAATGCTCGAATTCTGGCACTCCCGGAGGTGGAAGATCGTTGATGTTGCCGACAAGTGGAAGAGGCTTGGGACCAGGGGGTAGTGGAAGAAGGTCTTGCTTCTTGCGGAAGAACAAGCGATAAACAACAAACACCAAGACAATGCTAATCTGAGCCAAAATGAAATTCGACATTTTGAGTCTTTGAATAGGGATAAAGATGAACCAAAAATGGCTACCCTTACCTATTCAAGGGTCCGTGACTTGACCAGGAACCTCCTCCATGACTGAGCAGAACCAGTCTATCTATATACACGTACTCGTACTTGTAGGGCTGCGGGCGCAAGAAGCGAAGCCAAGTTTCTCTTTTACACAACCCCACAGTGTTGGCCCTAATATCGTTTACATGATACTAACTATCTGATTAAGTAAGTGATCCGCCGTTCATCACGACCTAGTGTGATCGTGGACTTTTGATGACGGCAATCATTCCCCCGCACATGATTCCAAACACTACATCTCCGGCGTCAGCGACATAATCTGGGTCATGGACATATTTCCATTAAGAAAAAACTTACTACCTAATACGTGTATTCGATATGACTCGTTACAAACTTCATGAAAAGTCCTGCTGGCTCTCAGGTGGTTTACATCATTGGCGGTTCGGAAAATTATTCCTGCATGACATTTGCCCTGTACGAAGCATTCAGTATTCAGCATATGCTGTTTAGGTATTAGCCCCAAGGTTTTATTTTAGCTGTCTCAGGATTTAACCGCCAGTCTATTGCGGACGGGAAATTCCGCTGAGTGGGCATAAAGATCGGTCAATCAATTTAGCGCCAGAGACGGAACCTGTTGCACCTATAATGGTGCGAGGTCACCTCCTGCAACTCGCTTTCATGTGACAGCAAATAAATGGCTATATCCAATAGCCATTAATTCTTCATCCTAAAGTTGGTCACTAGAAGCAGAACTAACAGGTTAGTACTTGAGTTGCTCTGACACTCAACGGCTTTGCACCCCTAAACGAGGCAGTGGATACCCCTGACAACTCAACTCATGGTAGCAGTAGTTCTGGATAGAGTGTGGAGTACTCCGTACCACAAGGCGAATGGCAGTGCTCCGTTTAACAACTGCGCCCGCCGAGTCGCCTAGTCTGAAGGCCATGCCCTGTTTATTTACCCTATCTCTTGATTGACCACGACTCGCATCCGTTTGCCTCTACAGTATCCGTACACTCTGCACGTTGTTAGAGTTCTCCTGTTCCGTTCTTATTAAGAGAGCCTGCTTTACAGGGTATAACAGTTCTATCTATAGACGAGGGTTGAGTCGGACGAGACGAGGGTTGAGTCGGACGAATGGAACAAATGGAGTGCTAAACTGGCATGAATTGTAGAAAGACTACTCCGTACCACACTCGTACTGTAGTTGTCCCAGACTAGGATACATTAAGGCCGATGCTTTTATTGACTCTACGGTACAGACATATTTTGATTGAACTATTCCATGATCCCAGATAATGCTATTTCATTCGTTGTCCTAGCAGGTGGCAGCTGTTAAAAACAAAATGATTGGGATCTATTACAACAAAGGCGATACTTTGCAACTTATTACAACTTGTGACCCGTCAATAACACTACCACGTGTATTTTAGTATCTAATTTAGATGCCACCATCCGCAAAGCCCTTCCTCTTTCGTTTAGCCACTGGAGCTCGCCATATTAGTTTCACGTATGAGATATTCGGGTTTCTTAGTTCTTGTCTTTTTCTATGTAAGAAGTTATTACTGTATCTCTCACAACTGCTTCTAGGTTGCAATCGTAATACTATCGTGATAATCACTAACGGGTAAACCGGCAAGGGACGCCAATCCACTCACCCTATCCCCAAGGATTGTCTTCAACGGCCCCACCGAATCCAGTCTATCAATCTCAAAAGTATGCAAGAAGAATTTAGTCTTTCTTGATGTTTCTATTTCTGTCTCTGTGGATCTTATACATCATATAAAAGTACATATTGTAAGTACAACCCCGACAACTAAGGCCTCTCGCCCCCATGAATGCCATCTTTTCATTCTTCATATATTCACACAACTTACGTCAAAACAGGCCCATAGCCAATCCGCCGTCAAATCTCCAATTTAGATAGCCTCTTCTTGAGCAACAAAGAGCCTGAGTAGCATATGTTGCTTAATCTGTGTGTCAGTCTGCCTGATCATATAGCTTCCGAATGCTTCCGAAATGGTAGTAAACACATCTAAGCCTGAACACCAATGCAGACCATTCTGTACTGAAAGCTGTGTCCTCGCCACCAAAATCCTGCCATACACTAACAACAACTTCTTTTTGAGAAGCTCGTACAGAGAAATCTGTAGTACAGTATATACAACTGCTGCAGACTTCAGTATGTAGTAATCTAAAGGCCCTCTCAATGCATACATCGAGTCCGTTCCTGGGATCATTATTGACCGCTCCATTTGTTTCAGCCTGAGTATCTAGAGACATGCGGCTCGCGTAGAACTCAGTTAGGGTACCTGTGAGAGAAGGGCCTTCCCGATGAGGGCAGATTGATATGTATCCCATAGACTGCATTGATATTGGGCCTTTGGCTTGGTAGTAACGCCAAACAGTATGAAGAAGGTATCGTCCATTGACAATCTTTGGATACACCGAATATTTTCTCTTGACCTTGTTGGTATCCAAGTCGTTTGGTCTGAGATATTTGTGATATGGTGCAATGAGACTCTTGAGATAGTCTTCATATCTTTGTTCCATCTTATTCAGTCGGGTATACTTGAGCGTAAGTTGAACATGTATGTGACTTAGACGAAACTTCTTGTCTGTTGCGACACTTTGAGTCACATAAAGTATACAAAGAATTTGCCGGTGTATCTGAAACATTGATCCGATGAAGCTTGATGCATTCGGTACAGACCCACCGATCAGGTAGTGATCGAGCGCGATGACTGAGATATAGCAATCGCCCCTCTGATGTGTCTGGGCGATATTTCTGAGCAGGAAGATTTCGATGTGCAACGGCTTGAAATCTGCGGCAAGTTTGGCCAATAAGCATCTGGCCATGTTGAGGGAGATGGGTCACTATAGCTTCGAGTAGCTCATTCGGTAATTCGAGAATCGCACACCGCGTGGGTGTGATATCGGGAGGCTCCCGTCTTAAGGGGCGATAGAGTAACTGAATAGAAAGAACCAAGAATTGGTAAAGTGCGCGAATGCATTCCATGTTGTAAATGTTTCTTCAGTGTTTGGGGGCAAATGGATGTATTATAGACGGGAATGGAAAACGAAGATGTCAAAAGGTGAATGTACGTCGTCAGTTGCATTATATATATGTATTTCAACACTCGGAATTTTCCATGGAATAGATACAAAAGGCCTTATACTTTACAAACCATCATGTAGAAATTATATTAGGTAGACGCTGGTTATGGCTGCCTTTTACTTTCTAATGGTTGTCTCAGTGATGCGGTACATATAAACTCAGCTCAGAAACTTTTAAAGTACATGACTTTTGTACCAAGACTCTATGGCGAATTTTAAGTTCTTTATATACTTCTGTATGTCTTCGCTCTTTTATCCAATGATACTTCATGGGCGTCTGGCATCTCTTTGTGCTATTCTGAGCGGGGTCGTGGAAGTTGACAAGAAGCGATTCACTTGATGCATAGATGAACAAACTTTACTAGAGTCGCAAAACAAAATCGGTATGTTGCTACAAATGAAGTATGTCGCTTAATATGAAGGGAGATTTGCAACCAGCACACCTATGCTGTAGCAATTAGACTCGGCGGCTTCGACTGCAGTACATTTCGCCCCAGGCTGTGTTTATAAGCGGCGACGGCCATTATGGGGCGATACGAAGCGTTCATCCCTCTTCCCAAGGACTGGATATATTGGGAAAATGGAAGCCCATAAAGTTATATGCTGAATTGTTGAGTGGTAGTTGCCGAGAGTTGATCCAGTGGCCTCAGCCTATACCCACCAGACTGTCCATCCTTCTCGCACTTACCCGTCCATTGGCAAAGTCTCTTCGCGGCCTCTGCCGTCTTTTTCTCCCCACCTATGTTTAAAACATGAGGCGTAGCCAGATGTGTGAGCTTATTGGTCGAGTTGAGTGCACTCTGCATTATTGGTATGATTTGCCTTTATTTCTTTGGTGCAAACCTCAGAAAGAGGAGCAAGTTCGCTGCGTCCTGAGATTCGCCGGCGTTTTAAGTTTGCAGCGGCCTGTCTACTCGGAAAACAATCCATCCAAATTATCAACTATACGGCCTATTTTACATCTGGTTGTGTACCTGATAATTAGTTTGATCCGTCATTGTCTCGCTTAGACAAAGGCAGCTTTGGGACTCAACTTAGACGCGCATCCTACAATGCGCATAGGTACCTCTAAGCTACTACAGTTCTTGAGAATTAAAAAAGACGCCCTCTACATACATGTACCATCTATATACTTTGATGTTGCTGTTCAACACAATTGCTTTTATCCGTGATGCGGGGAACCTAGTACGAAGCTGAGGAGCCGTCACGATGCTAACCTGGAGGCACATATCAGCTGAGTGACACGGCGCCGTGATCTAACCAAGAGTGGTATCAGTCTAGATGTCGCCTGGCGAAGGAAAATGCTAAATTGCACGACGCGGGTGGTGTATATTTGGCGCCAATAGATGGATGGCACAGGATAGAGCAGGTGAATCCTGATTCGCCTACCCCGCTAAGGAAGATGTTTGGAATCGTCTCGATGTACTCCTCGTTGTAAAATGAGGGAGATTGAATAAACAATTGCTATTACGAACCCGAGAGACACTACTAGGTAGTTTATACGTGTTTAACAAATCTTCTTGGTAAAGACAAGATGAGCAACTCAGAGAGGAGTGGAAATGGCCCGCCGAAGAGCAATGAGATTGACAATGTTGAAAGACTCACCCCAAGGCCTCAATAGTCGGTTCCAGGATTCCCCTCGCCTGTTGCGGGCTTGTATGATGATCTGAAGCTTGGTTCTGTCCCTTCATCATTTTTGGAGACTATGACTATCATCAATAGACTGCGAAAGCAGCCTGAAAGTCATAAAAAGAAGTAAGATGAAAATTCATGCCACTACAAGCTTCCAATACTCTTACTAACTTTGCATATGAGAGCAAAATATCAATTTGGAAAAACTCATAGTGATAGAACAGACGGTACTATTTGTGAAGCAGACGGCCCCTCGGGCCTAGTTGCCATCAAAACAATTGTCAAGAAAAAAGCATTCTCGGCAGAAAAAGAAGCGAGTAGCGAAATAAACGCTCTACGGCGATTAAACCACACTCACATAATCCAACTAATCGACTGGTTTGAATCAAAAGTTAGTTTGGTGGTGTTGGTGCAATTATGTATTAACTGCTAACATTTTTTCTAGGATAACTACTACATAGTTACGCAAAATACCGATGGAGGTAGTCTTTTTGATCGTGTAATAGATTTTACTAAATTACGGGAGAGAGAGGCGACAGTCATTATACTTCAAGTTCTCAGCGCCGTTGCCTATCTGCATAGCAATTCCATCATCCATCGAGGTGAGCAAAACACTTAACCTCAGTGGATATATACTCATCGCTAATAACGAATAGACATAAAGCCCGAAAACATAGTATATGCTTCGAAAGCTTTGGATTCACCCATTATTTTGACTGGCTTCGGTTTTTCAGCCATATAAAGTTCTGCAGATGAGCTCTTCTACGACTTTGTTGGATCATTTGGATATGCTGCCCCAGAAGTAGTACAAAAGGTTGGGCACGGTCGAGCCGCCGACATTTGGTCTGTTGGCGTTGTCATATATGTACTATTATGTGGCTACACACCAAACCGGAGTACTAATATTCAGGATTTTCTCGAGGAGTGTACTCAAGAGTATCTAGTTTTCCATGAAAAATTCTGGAAGAATGTTGGTCAAGACGCAAAAGATTTCATTTCCAGTCTGATGAATCTGGCTCCTGGAAAACGACCCACCTGCCAGGTATGTTTAATCACTTACCGTTTTTCTTTATTAGAATAACGTACAGCAAACTTCTGACAATGGGCTAATTTATTCTTCTAAAAAGAATGCGCTCGCACACCCATGGATTGATAGTAGGCCTTCAGCGGCGGCAAAGATGAATACAGCTGAGCAACAGTTTCTACCACTCTTGCCATTTAAATAGCACTACAAACAAAGAAATGGACAGCAATTATTAAAAACTCGAAAGCTAAATTGGAGATGGAAGGATTTAGGATCACAGTAGCAATTCATCGAGTCACTAGGTACCTCGTCTAATGCGGTTCTCCGAAGAGGAAATCTTGACATGAACCTATTGCACTGAGCTACATAGCAAGCTGATTGAAAACTTTCTAAAAAAGAGTACATTTGTAAGCATGTATCGTTCGTACAAAAGAAAATAGCAAATCTCCAATTACAACAGAAGCAGAAGTAAATCATGACTGCCAATACTCCGCAATAAAGGCTCAGCACCCAAGCACTATAGTAGCCATTATGGATCAACGCCACGAAGATTGAAGTTAGTGCACCACAAAGTCCCAATTACCTGAAGAAAGGATTCCGAGTCATCCACAGATAGTTAGTCTTCAGCCATTGTGAGGATCCGGCCTTGGCCAACGCGGATAAGAATCCGACATAGAAATGCCATGGCATTTTGCCTATAATTTGTCTATTACATAAAGACCGTCACAGAACAGCTGATCAGAAAGGCTTCCGCCAATCATACGTCCAAGCTTGCTTGAATTCTCCCGTCGTTTCTTTACAATGACAATGGCGCTACCAACACACTTTACCCTCAATACCGGATCTAAAATCCCCGCAGTCGGCTTTGGAACCTGGCAGGCTCGCCCAGGGCAAGTTGAGCATGCAGTTGAAACAGCCCTTCGGGCTGGCTATCGACACATAGATTGCGCTGCGATATACCGTAACGAAGTCGAAGTAGGACAAGGTATTCGTGCCAGTGGAGTACCTAGAGAGGATATTTTTATTACTGGAAAGCTCTGGAACACAAAACACGCCCCCTGAAGATGTTCAAAGCGCATTGGACAAGACCCTTGAGGATCTTGGGACAGATTATCTAGATTTGTTCTTGATGCATTGGCCAGTGTAAGTCTTCATATTAATCATATAAGAGTTATCTTTTTCGGTTTACTTATCGAGAGATTCTAGAGCTTTCAAATCTGGGGATGACCGGTTTCCGTCTTCCAGCTCTCGGACATTGATCCAGCGGTGACATACTCAACCATGGAAAGCCTACTGAAAACAGGAAAAGTTCGAGCGATTGGTGTTTCCAATTTCACCATTAAGCGTCTCGAGGATCTGATTAGCAAAACGAAAATAATTCCAGCTGTTAATCAGATTGAGGCACACCCGTATCTCCAGCAGCGCCAGTTGTTTGACTTTTGCCAGTCCAAGGGCATTCTCATCGAGGCCTACTCTCCTCTTGGAAACAACCAAACAGGAGAGGTACGAACATTAGATGATCCGCTGGTTGCGGATTTAGCTCAAGAATTGGGCTGGGATATCGGGCAAGTCCTCTACTCCTGGGGTGTACAGCGTGGAACAGTTGTTCTGCCTAAAAGCATCACGCCAGGCCGAATTGCGTCCAATTTGCAAGTCAAAGAGCTGCCTCAGCATGCTTTCGAGAAGCTAAATGGACTTGAGAGAAACAAGCGATATAATTGGCAGTCATTATGGGGCTTTGACATCTTTCAAGAAATTGGACATGATGAGATTCCACGGATTGCCAAAGAAGCAGGACCAGAGAACTTGAAGAAGTTTGCGAAATAGAAGATGTAGATTATTATGTAGTATAATTCTGTTCATGTCCCGCTGGAGTCCCATCTGGTGATATTACTACTTCATCCAAATTGAAACTCGGCCAAAAAGCCTACAACATGTTAGTGTGAGTGAAAATAGTTGTATGCAGACAGAGAAACTTACAGATGAATCTAAATCAAGCCAATCAGTTAGTTGCCAGTCCAGAAAAGTAGGCATTTCCGTCACCAAGTTGCTCTGAGCAACAGGGTGGAAGATGGCTCTGTCTTCAGTATCTAGCATGGGAGTGGCCAAGTTTTGATCACCCTGTTGTTCTTTTGGCGTGGTATAGTGCGTTTTCGAGTGCTGCGGAGTTGACTGGTTCATTGCAGCAGCTCTAAAGCCTTCCAGGATAACTGCATACCGTCGACTGGGTGAATTTGAAGCGGTCGCTCGTGCAAGATGGCCATGACAACTCTCCGCCAGCTGCATTAGCCTCGTTCTGTAACCAGGGTCGTCGGTAGCTCCCATGCGATGCTGCTGCATCACCCATACATATGTCACCACAAGTGCGCAGAACGTCACGTAATGAGTCCACCAGAAAGCATGGAAGATTGGACTTCCACGGGCCATAGTATCCACTGACTCCAGTACATCTTTGGCGGCTTTGATGCAATCGCTCACTTGGGTTATATAGGCGGATGCTGGAGAGCGCATCAAAAACAGGCGATTAGCGTGCATGATGGCATGCGAGTGAGCCAGACCGAGCGCCAGAGCAGGTCTTCGATAGCTGGGAATCAAGATGGACGGATGAACGGCGCCTAGATGAGGCGGTAGACTTTGATGCCAGTCTTGAATGCGTTGCGTTAAGCTTTTGGCGGCAGCTATCCTCTCGATCTCGGAGGTATGTTTGGCGGTATACATTTCTTGCGAGACGGCTCCAATTATCTTGGCAATACTGCAATTTTATCAGTCAGTAAAGTGTCTACTTGGAGAGATAAAGAGAAAAACCATGTTGCCTTACCGTGCATGAAAACATAGAGCATCAGTATGACACCCACGGCGATCATCGGGGTCACCAACAGGGCCATCTACCGACATGTCTTCGTCGTTAATTCGATCTGGTAGTTCTTGATCGATATAATCGTCGTGAAAATGACGCGGTCGTCCAAATACAACTCCCAGATAGTTATCGAGGACATACGCGGTCCAAAAGGTTCTGAGAGAGCATTGCTTCTCGATATAATCGGTTGACTTTTGCCGTCTCCTCCAATCTGCACGCCGCTGCAAACCAAGCGCGGAAATAAGCTGCAGCGCGTTTCCAAATATGTACCAGCTCTGGTTGAAGCGAGAGGTTGTGAGCAAGTATAATACTTGGACGATGCGGACTTGTGCGGACTCTAGTTTGGGAAACCCTGTTTCCTGATCTGTAAGTCGCATCGAGAAGCGGAAAAAGACATCGCCTAGACGAAGGGCCTGACAGTCCCTGGCAGGGAGCCCTTTGGACTTTTCCTGATGAAACTTGGCAATTGCAAGCATTACGTATATAATGGCGGCTTTTGTACGGCCAATGCTGTGCCATACAGCTACCCTTTCTTTTAAGTTGCCCTCCATAATGCTCAGCCAGGCCTCTGTGGAAGGACGATGCAGAATGCGGTAAGTCGCGATACAGACATCGAAATATAGAGTCAAAAGGTCCCTAGCTTCCTCTGGATCAGGTAGACAAGGCTGCTGTTGAGCACCCTCGCTTTCAACTGCCAATGGCTTGTCTCCAGCCATATACATCAATTGGTTCTCTGCCAACAGTCTGGAATCGTCGGCTCCCTGGCTACTCCCATGAGCAGAGAGGCGCCTTGATGCTCGATGAAGAAAAGCCAAACTTGATGTTGGATCAAAGACCTGGCCTTGAATTTCCGCCATTCCAAGCTCCGGAGATGCTCGGGAGGGAGCAGCTGGCCCCCCTGGCCGTTGAGATAGATCGTCTAGCGGTGCATTCTCACTGGGAGTTGTGCCAGCATTTGATATGAAGGACACAGCATTAGCGATGGCGAAGGTCTCGTTCAGAGAATGTCTGCCACCGCCTGCAGACCGCCGGTGGCTAACATCAGATGATGGAGGAGGCGTAGGCGGCATACCGCGAGTATACTTTGCTTCATACAAACATACTCGGCCTCTTGAGATGCATTTTGCGCATGGTTGGTCACCGCTGCATTTTGCCTTTCTGGACTTGCAAAAGTCACAAGCGCGACTAACCTTACGCGTCTTTCGAGAGACAGGGTCAGCAGGATCCTTAGCGATGTCTTCAATGCTCTCAACGCTCCTCTTCTGGCTTGTAAGCTCAGGTTCCATTTGACGATTAGTCAAAAAGCGCGGTGGATACGAATTGGACGCCTCGTTTCGGAATTGGATCGCTGTGAGTTCTTGTTGTCCCTGCGACGAAGCGAGGAACACAGCGCAGGAGGCGGAAAAGAAGCCGAAGGATGCAGTATTAATACCGAGCCAAGACAGCGGAGTCCTAAAATAGCTGCGTCGAGCTGTGGAGGAAAAGACAGGGGCTACGGTATGTCACGTTTGCGGGGATATCATCAAATGAGAAGCTTACGAAAACCACCACTCCTGTAATATGATCCACTTTGACAGGTCCAGACTTGATCTAGCTACTAGAGTGCTTATTGTGGTATGATGGTTATGTTTTGACTTGTGAAGCAGCATTTGAGGATTAGTAGACGTGAATCTACATGTATATCACAGCAATACGATATAGTTATGTAGTCGGTTGCGCAATTGGGAGAGTTTCAAAGCCATCAAGCGGTCTATGAAGTGACCTTTAAGAAAGAGAATGGGATCACAAGAGCCGGAATGTTAAAAAATGCTGGTGACAATAAACGATAGTAACATCAATCTGACTATCTTCCAATCACAGGAATCACGAGTTCGCCTTATAATATGCGCAGCCAGCGCAGCGTTCCAATACTAACAACTCCAAACTTCAATAAGGCATATCTTCGCCTAGAGCGTATACTTGAAAAGTAAGCTCTTATCACCCAACTTGAGCAACTCGTCTTCCGAAAATTGCGCTCTGACTGCCTCCTCAGGGATCTTTGACTTCTGCTTGTTGGCCCAGATATAGCTTAATTCCAGCAACAGAGCCGCGAGGACACCAGACGCGCCAAATGCCAGAGAAAGCCCGAAACCCGTGTGGTAAGTAGGCGCTTCTTTGTCAAGATACATGAAGCTGCCAATAATACCTCCGATGTTACCCATGCAAATGCAAAAGGCAAGTCCAATTGCACGACGGCTAGCTGGAGCCAGGTTGTTGGCAGCCCAACTTGTGGCAGATGGGTGGACAGGATAGATGCCCATACACGTTAATACAAGAGCGAAATATCCTGGTCCCGTATGACTTCCTCCTAGTTTGCCGTCGAATCCCATCACCACGGCGTATCCAATGGTGATGAGCAACATAGGAGCTGCAATGAAGGGAATCCGCCACAGAAAGCGATCAGACAAGTAGGCGAAGAAAATGGAAGAAATGCCTCCTGCCACATAGGCTGGCACCGTCATAAGCTGGGCAATTGTGTTGTTTGTAAAGCCCATTGCTTTGATAATTGAAGGCAGGGTGAATTTAGTTCCGTAAGAACAGGCTGAAATGCACAGCAGAATGTATGCTTGAAGATAGAGCCTCCAATTGGTGAGAACCATTTTGAATTCGTACCAGTTGAATCTCTTTTCAGAGTATTGTTCCGAGAAACGCCCGCCTTGCTTCACAAAATGTTGAAGTTCGAGAAATCTAATCTCATCTACGGACAGCCATCTACCGGAAAGCGACGGCGAATCAACGAGAAAGAAGAAGCAAAGCACGCCAAGTAAAGTGGTAGCAATACCCTCAAGGAGGAAGATCCATCGCCACCCTTCATAGCCGCCAACACCATCCATCAGCGCAATTGCTGCAGCCAAGAGGCCAGAAAATGCCCCTGATAGAGCACTAGTGCAGTAGAAGTAGGCAATTCTTGTGGCAAGCTCTTTGGGCATGTACCAGAATGCGCAGAGATAAACAGCGCCAGGATAGAATCCAGCTTCAAAGACGCCAAGAAGAAGTCGTACGGCAAGTAGACCGCCGAAGTTCTTGACAACACCGTGCATAGTCATAACGATGCCCCAGAGAATAACAAGAGAGCCGAGATAAACCGAGGGCCTGAACTTCCTCAACAAAACATTGCTGGGAACCTCAAGCAAAATGTATGGGATGAAGAAAAGGGCCAGTACAACATTGTATTGGTTCCCGACGAGGTGTAGGTCTTCGGAAAGGCCTTCAATCTTTGCGTTTCCAATGTTTGCGCGATCAAGTTGCGAGATAAGGTACAGTATTGCCAGCATCGGTACCAGGCGTAAATCGATCTACAGCACATTCAGAAATAAGCGTCAAGTCGATTTGATTTGGAATTGGCGTTTAGGTTGTCTTACCTTTCTAACAATTTTCTTCCTCTGGGCTTCTGTTATACTGTTGTAGAAAGCCGCATCTTCTTCACTTAAGCCCAAGACGGGTATGTTGTCAATGACTTTCACTTGAGCAGACTTTTCAATATCATGATTCGTGTGGTCATCTCTATCGTCCACCATGACAATGTCAGGTTTTTCGACCTTGGTAGTGTCTCCCGCCATGCTGAATCTTGATGGGAGATGTCAAGAGGATAATAATTTCGCTGAGATAGGTGGCTTGTCTCAGGTAGATGACCCAAGTAGGCTCTACAATGACAGAGTAGAACTAATGGAGAAGCTCACTGCTTCTTTGGTGATTAAATCACCTGGAGGTGCCAACATTTTATTATAAACAGGAATTTCACCTGCTCCCACCAATACACTCGTATAACGGTGCCTCTACCGAATCCCCAGATTTCCATTAGCCCCGCGTTGATAACCTAAAATTATTAAATACTTAAAAAAAAATGTAAAAATAAGAGTTTAAAATTAAAAAAGGAGGTTTATATTATAAATAAAAATAAATAATTTTTTAATTTATTATAATAAAAAAATAGCAGCTACCTTTAATATAAGGAAGAACTAAAGGAGATAAGTAAAACTAGGAAAGAAATAACCTTACCTAAAACTACTTTTAATTTAGTTAAAAACCCTATAATTAATAATATAATTTAATAAAACTATAGGTTATTATTTTTTAAAAAATAGTTTAGTAATATTATTAATTTTATTAAAAGTAAATTTAAAGAAATTAGTAAATTTATTAAATTTTAATATTAGGTTAATATTTATAACCTTAAGTAAAATATTAAATTTTTTATTTATTAAAAACTTTAAAATAGACTTATATAATAGTAGTTATATAATAATAAATAGTAAATTATTATAAATTTAAATATAAATAAAATATAAAAACTTTAAGGAGATTATTAATAAATACTTTAAAATTATCCTTAAATTAACCTTATAAATAATAATTATTATAAAATTTATTAAATAAACTATATTACTTATTAATATTTATATTACCTAAAATAAAAAATAAAATATAATATATTTTTATAAAAATATTTAGTAATTTTAATTATAAATTTATATTATAAAGGATACTATAATAAATAAAAGGTTACTTATAAATTTTAGGAATTATATATTATAATTCTTAAATTATACTTAATTATATTAAAAGAATATAAAAACTATAAATAAATTAAAAATTATATAAATTACTAATATATTATTTACTAAATTAAAAAGATTTTTTAATAATATAACTCAAATAAAGAAACTAAAGTATATACTTTTAAATAATATTAATAATATAATAAACTAAAGTATTTTAAATATTAAAAACTTAAATTAAAGGAATAATATAATATAGCCTTAGAAGAAAAATAAGTTAAAGAATAATAATTTATAAATTAATTATATAAATTAAAATTTAATTTTAAAATCTATACTAAAGTACTTAATAAACTTCTTTAAAAATACTATAAATTTTAAAAAATACTTAATAATTTATAAAATAATAAAATTACTTATAATATATATATTAAGTAAATAAGACTATACTATAAAGTAGTAGAATAAATTAATTATAAAAATTTATATTATAAATTATATATATTATATAAAATTAAAGACTAAATTTTAAAAAACTAAAATAGTTTTTAAATAAAGGGTACTATAAGACTAATAAAGAATTTATATTCTTTAAGAAAAAATATAAATATAATAATAATAAAAAATAAGGAGTTTTTAAAAAAAAGATTACTTTTATAATAATATAAAATAAAAAATTACTTAAAGTTTTAGTAAACTTTAAAGTAAATAAAAATATTAGAAGCTGGGTTAGTAAAAAAGAGTAAAAAGGGATAAGGGATAATTATAAGTAGCTATATAGTAAATACATAAGCTTAGGGTAATAAAGTAATTATATTTATCTCTGCCTTTTTTAATTCCTTCCTTAGATTTTAGGTTTTTTATAATATTATTATTAAGCTAAGGGCTTTATAACCCTTAGCTTACGCCTTTATAATATAGCTAGTATATAGCTATTACGTAACTATACCTTTTTTAAATAGGCTTTAATATATTACCCTTTTTTTTAAAGTACTACTTTAATACCTTTAATAATATTCCTTTTTTTAACTTTATAATTAATTCCCTTTATTAAAGGTATTACTTATATAAAAGCTTTAATATAGTTTAAGCTTTATACTTACTTTATTTTTATTATAAATATATTACTATTTTAAGTTTTTTTTTTATATTTTTAAAAGTAAATATAAATAAAAAGTTAAATATAATAATAGTTTTATAATACTTTTTTATTACTTTTATAACCTAAAGTAACTAATACTTTTTTATAAAAAATAAAAAAGTAAAAAAAGATATAAATTTACTAAAATTTTAATATAATAAAGGTAAAGTATTATTAATTTTATTTTTAATTACCTTTATTTTTATTATTTAAATTTTATATTATATTAATTTATTTACTTAGTATTTTTATAAAGGTTAACTTTTTAAAAGTAGTTTAATATATTTAATTTCTTTCCTTTATATTAGCCTTATAATTAACTTATAAATAAAGCTATTTTTTATTATTATTACCTAGGTTATATATATAAATAAATAATTAAAAGTTAACCTTTACTTTATATAAATATAATAAGTTTATTATTATAACTTTTTTATATTAAGTCCTTTTTTAATTTATTTTTTAAATATTAGCCCTAAGTATATAATATATATTTATAAAAGTTATAAAAAAATATATATTTTTATTTAAGCTTAATATTATTAAGCTATATAATTATTATTAAATATACTTTAGTAAGCTTAATTAAACCTAATATATTATTACTTTTTTATTATAATTATTATTTTAATTTATAATAGGCTATTATTAATTTATTATAATAGTAGTATAAAAAAGTTTTTTATAATATTAATAATATACTTATAACTTTAATAATAGTTACTACTATAATAATTATAGTAATTACTACTTTTAAAGTATTAGGTATTACTTTAGCTTATTATTAAGCATAGGTTTATAATATTACTAATATAAGAATATAATTAAATATTATAAATTCTTTAAAATTAATAAATATTATATTTTTTATTTTTTTTTTAATATATTTCCTTAGCTTTTATAATATTTTTATTACTAATTTATTTCCTAGGAGTAGTTTAAAAACCTTAAGGGTTACTATTAGTCTATAGCTATAAGCTATAGCTATAGCTATAAGAAAATAGAGCTTATAGCGGTTATTACAGTGGTCTTTACATCCCTATAGCTAGTCTATAGCACTAGCTATCACTAATATCCCCTATAACCCCCTATAACCTTTACAATCAGCTATACTTAATACTTGATCCTTCAACCTACCCTATAGCTTATAAGCTATTGCCTAATTAGGACTAGCTTATAGACCTTCTAAA